>NW_011357369.1:4460218-4549956 GCF_000735185.1 Notothenia coriiceps | reverse complement strand
AAATAATAACAAATTAGAAGGAAAAAAAGCTGACAAAAAATACAGATTTCAGTATTCTGTATCCCCATTTCTTTTCCTCGCGGGCGGCAAAAAAACTCCGACATTATACAATTTAAAATAAAAGGGTTAGGCTTAGGGTAAGATATTGAGGAAGAAAATGTTTTTATAAACCACACAGCTTCTGGTATTCCAGGACCCGACCGGACAAAAAGACGTGGTGCAGGCACGAAACACACTACCAATAGAAATACATTGCTTTTAAAATCGTTCTGTGTGACACGAAAAAATTATTATAACACGAAATGCCATGAGACTGGGTTGAACCTTTATATATCAATATTAAATTAGTTGAATAATGAAAATGTATGTTTGATTCAGATAAAAAAGGTTTCTGTCAGTGCTTGGAGTTTAAAATGTCTTACCTCACGATTGAAGATGAGCAGAGCCTTAACAGAAATAACTTTGATCTGTTTTCTTAAAATCATTTACATTTTTTCTCATTTTCAGGGAGGCAACGATTATGAAATCTTCAACGACCCACGGACCATCGGTTTCACCGTCTTCTGTCCGGAGGACACAGCCCGGTTCTGTCGGGAGATTTTCTTTGACGCTCCGCCTCACGAGGCTTGATTTCCCTGATCCCTTTACCCACAATCCCCTCTGATGCCTGCGGCTCTCTGTTTGTACGACAACAAGCAACTCTAATGCAGGTCATTTATGAACCACTCCGAGGTACTACTACTGATTTTCTCCTTTTTAATAATATGAAAACAACGGGCAGCAGCGCAATGATTTGACTACATTTTAAACGTTAGTCCTACTGCTTTTTAAAGATTTTTAAAAAGGGACAGAGGAGGTGTTACATGTTAAAGTAATGTGCCAGACGATTAGCATGTAGCATAAATTAGCTAAAAAACTAACAGAGATTATAAAAGAAGTTATTGTTGAAAGTTATTACTCCAGATTATTTGAGTATAAAGTGATTTTTTGCACTAATTTTGGGAATCATTTCATACCAATTGTTGGTATTGTTGATCATTGCTGAAAGAGATGGTAAGAGTGAAAGAGAGAGACATTACATAGGGTGCAGAGTCCATTTTGAAAATGAGACATGAATGAAGCATAAAAAGAACATGTGGCTTTTTATTCCTCGGAAGTTGAGGATGTATGAATCATTCCAGTTATTTGAATGTCTCTGGGATTTATTATGTATTTACTGTGTGATCCCTTAAATATCAAATGTTTTTAAGCTTCAGGGGAGAAGCTTGTTTTGCATCTTAAATTCAATAAAAGGAACATATATCAGATTTTATTTACTACTGAATCAATGAATTGATCTTAACCCGTGAGTTGAGCTGCTACCAAGTCACTCTGCAAACTTCTGTCAGTCATTATTTTTAATGTAAAATATTTTTACAAACTGTATCATGGCTTGAACGCTGGTCGAATGTAAACATCAATTATTATGCTTGGTTGTTTGTCTCTAACTCTTTTAAGATGAAGCTGTTTAAAGGGTTTTTTAAATAACTTTTAAATGTGTTAACGCTAAATGGGTAATGGGTTTTTATTCTGCCATGGCTCAGAATAATAACGTCTCTTTGATGTATCAGTAATGTAAATATGAGGCTTTTAAATACATCAGCTGCAGGACTGTTAACTCTCAAAAGACTCAAAGGATCATGTAGAAAAACACTTTTATGCACAGCAGAAATTGTTAATGTGTTGCTAACTCATTACTTTAATTATTTTCTAGATAAAAAAGTGAATTAATTGTAATAAAACTTTTTGGATATCTTGCACTGATCATAGTTCTCCTGTGTTGTTCTTGAGCTTTGACTAATGCGCTTTTACATTCACAGCACTTTCTCAAAACAGTTTCTCAGCCTGTGTTTTTCTGCCTCTGTGTTCTCACGTCTCACCACTGGAGGTCGCCAGACACTCAAATCCTACCTACGCACGGTGCTTCTAAAATACATTACAGTTCATCTTGTGGCTGTTTGAACACCAAATGATAGATTTTGAAGAATATATAACCACTTTGATAGATCTTTAAATCATCGATGTCCCTTTTAATCTCTTAAAAGCCAGTCAGAAAATGTGACTTGGTGTTAATTGCCGTCAGAAAAAAATAACTGAACTCTTCACCGATAAAAACAGATCAGTAGATACAGAGCAACAAGAACTTTGAAAGCCAGCATTGCTGTTGTTATTTCAATGGTTTCTTTTGTGATTATTTATATTTCGACCCACAGTGAAATGCTATAGGCACAATAAGGCCTGAATAACACAAAGGCTTGGATTGCAGAGTTTATGCCTAAGTGCTTCTTCAGGCAACATCAAGACATTTATGCTGACGTGTCTCTGGGAACAGAGAAAAGGCAGGAAATGATGTAACAACACATGATGTATTTACTTTATTTTTGTTCTTGTCTTTAAAGCTATTTTTGCCTCTCCCCCCTTAAAAGGGACCTATCATGCAAAATGCACTTTTTGATGTCTTTTATAAAGATGTGTCCCCGGTGTGTCAGGGAACTCACGCAGCGTCAGAAAATAAAACCCTCTCTGTTTTCCTCCGTACCCAAATCTCTAAAAACGGGGGTACAACGGAGCTGATCCAGATTTGTGTCCGATATGACGTAATATCTGAAATGTGGACCCACGGCCCTATCAGAAACGTTGCTATCAGAAACAATGCCCGACTGTTTTGGACGTAATATGGTCCGTGTTTACATTAGCATCGCTAACACTCAGAGCTAACCTGTACTGGAGAGCATGTGTGTGAAGAAGCAGGAAATGAAAAGGAACTCACCTTGTGGTATAACCGGCAAGAGAGAAAGCCTTTGATCTCCATACTGTTTCAGAGATAATCCTTGATAATCCATGATATGGCGTTTCATCACGGCAGTATTTAGTTTAGACAGTAGCTGCCGGGTCCCGCATGAGCTCAGCCCCCTCCTTTTTTATTAAATCAATTTTTGTCATGCATTATGCACTTTCATTGTTGGTCTAGAGTAGACTCTATAGACTATTGCCTTAATATGCTTAATGAAAGATAGATTTTTCTTAATTTAGAAATAAACACTTAGCAGATACAACATCTTGGTTTCTCATTTTGTAAGGGTTGGGGTTAGGGTAACATTGTTCTTTTGTATTACATCAGACACTTAAATAATGCCCATTTTATTGATATATCTTTTATTGTCTTTTTTTGCACATTTGATATTGAAGTAATCCCAAACTAACCAACATCAGAAGTCCTTTATTCGACAGGGGGAAATTAACAATGTTACAGCCAATGGACAATGTAGACTAAATGTAAAATGTAACATAATGTAAAATAGAGACAAGCTCATGGTATTAAACGGAAATCAACCATGTCACATTACCTTCATATAGTGATAATGAAATTATGTTTACATGTAATTAGTTATTGTAACAGATAACCTCCAAGCCCTAACTATAGCTATAAAAGCACTCAACCATATTTTTTAACATCATTTTAATAGAACTCCTTTCACAGTGCTCACAGTGCTTTCCAACCCTGTAATTCCACATTGATCGCAGAGAACAATGGAGACCTGAAGGGGCTTTGTAGTGCGGCTCCTGACAAAGGGGCCTCGTTCCGTCTGGAGACAGATAGAAATGCAGCGTGGAGCAGAGAGCCGCCGGACTCACCTGTCACTGCACACTGAGCAGCGTTTAATCTCCCTCACAGCTCATCCATCACACGCTGACAGCACCGGAGACAGCAGATATGTTTACATGCGCACCCTGTGCACTCCTTAACTGGGTTACTCACAATTTGTATGTCTCAGGGACAAGTGAAGGAGCTTTTCAGTGAATAATACTTTAATTTATTACAGATATATTGCCCTTGCTTTGAATAAAAAACAATAAATGCTGAGATATTTCATTTACATGCACAGAAGCAGCCCGGTTTGGATCGATGCATATACAAGTCGAAGTTCTGAATAACCTTGCCAAGCTTATAATTTAATTATGGGTCATAGGTAGATTTGGATGTCAATAAAACAGCATTGTAAGCGAGCAGTACCGCTGCGGCGGTGGGAATCCTCATTTATTTCCCCTGTAGGCTATTAGAGGAAGCCTCAGTCACACAGGGAGCTGGCAGCAGACTCCTTTCATATATTTCATAGGGAAGACTTTTAGAAGAAGACTCGGAGCAGACACGAATATTCTATTCACTTTTTTCAATCCCACAGGATGGAAGGTTCAATTAAAGGTCTGACATTTTAACCTGAATGAACAGCAGGAGGGCTCTACTGTATTCTGCTTAATTTATTTTGTGGCTCAGGTTAGATTAGATTATGTATTCTGGTCCTGGCTATCTAAAGGCACTAACAGCGACTGTATCAAACTCATCCTTATAGGTACTAACTATAGGCCGATGACAACAAGTACTTTTATAAGCATTTAGGCAAAAGGAAAAGTTGAAACAAGACCGAACACTTGGCTTTAATTGGCAGTAACTGTTTGGGTAAAGAATAGATATGGTGTAAATGTACTGTTTAGTTAATACTCTTGATCTGTATCTCTTAACCCTCGTAATGTCCTCCNGAGACACAATGTAGGGCCGATTATGGCAAAAATCATAATCTGGATTATTTGGGTCAATAATTGTAATTGTGATTATTCATTGACTTTGAAAACATCCATTTATTGGAGAAAGAAAATGTGAACAGTATGTTTTTAACAGTTGATTACCCTGAACTTCAAGTATAATTCAACTGAAAAACCAGAAAAAGAAAAACAATTATTTAAAAAAAAAAAAAAAAAAAAAAATAATAAAAAAATTATCGTTTTATTTTGATTACGTTGTTTTCGTAATCGTTGCAAGCCATAATCGTAATCGCGATTAAAATACGATTAATTGAGCAGCCCTACTGTGTTGCATTGCAAAGTTCCTGAATAAGGGTCCTAATGTAAAAACATAATCAGTTTTAGATGCCCTAAAGACAAAAAGATGAACATCAGTGAATTCCAGCTTTGTTTTAAATTATATCAAATAGCTTTTTCCTTGCAGAAGGATAAAACTAAATAAAAATTGAAAAGAAGAACGACAGCATTAGCTCTAAACAGAGAAAAAACACTTTTAGCACAACTATATTGCCAAAAAAGACTACTTCACAGCATGTGTATGTGATCTTGCGCAGTAACTCAGCACTTAGCACTTAAGGGTCAGCGAATAAACAAATCGTGTGTGTTTTTCGGGATGAATCCATAACGAAGGAATGAATCCAGACAGGAAAAGTCCTCATGACGGTGTTTTCAGGCCCAGCTGAGTTCAGGAGCAGCAGCAGCAGGAGGAGGGGGGGGAGAGGAGGACCACACATCGGGAGAGAGACTGTTTAAAAACCCAGTGTGTTTGTGTTTGCCTGAGAGTGTGTGTGTGGCTGATTATCATGCCAAGAAAACAATGTGTTCAGACTCCTTGGAGGGTTGTCCCACGCTGCGCAGAGTGTCGCTCCAAATACGCCGAGACAGCAGACACAGAGAGAGAGAGAAGTAATGAAATCTTACAGATATTTCCCTTTTAAGGTGGAGGCAGTGTGTATGAGCGTTGCACGTTGAAAGCCTTTGCCCTAGCGAGCTGGGGAGTCTCTAACTCAAACAGGGAGCGTGCTCAGACGCTTCATTACAGTTTGTAAACACACAGTTTACCGTCAGTTCAATAGTGTAAGTAAACGTTCTGTTTGTTTGCTCTCTAAGAAGATACGTCTGTGTCTTTCATCGCTGAATATCTCTTTCTCCTGGTCTGGTTGTAATTACTCTGTGAAGAGGACGCCAAAGTTTGATGGCAGCTGCCAAAGAAGTGTGTGTCAGAAATATATCAGAACACCCAAAGCAATATTATAAACAGACACACACTGGTATCAAACGAAAAGCCAATCCTTGTTTTTCATGCGTTCTTTTAAGAATTTGCAGCAACAATTGTCAAATTCTGCAGATACATGCATTCAGTCTTTTCTGTCTTCACTTCGCTTGGTTAGGTTTAGGAAAACATTGTGATTTCTGTTTAAATCATCACCCATGTTGCAAAGTTACGTGAAATGTATATCTTAGTTTGGATAAACGAAACTGCTGAAGTGGCTAAATGACATGCAGTATAATTCAAAGTTTTTGGTCACTGCCAATGTGGCAAAGTTATGTAAAAGACGGTTCTATGTTTGGCTTTAAAATAACTACCAAAGTATGCAAAGTAACATGAAGTCAAATTTTGGGTAAAAATAACAACGGAAGAGGTTAAGTAAAAAAAAAGTCTTAAAATAACCACATAAGTTGCAGACACTCTCTCTTTGCTTTCTGTTTTAAAGGTATGTCAGAAACACCAATTACCATGCATTTCCCCCCCCCTTGGTATAGCAACAAACAGTGCATGAGAATAGCCTGCTGTTCTTCAAAGTCCATCCACACTGGGGTTTTATTCTAAAGGCGACACCTCTCTGATCGACATCTCATCTGAGTTGAGCTGATGAGATAAATGTGTTGCTGGAGGGTGAGAATTACTTTTTAACTCTCGTTTGACCCGAAGTCTGATAACACACAGACTCAGAGGAGCACACACAAACACACAGACTCAGAGGAGCACACACAAACACAGACTCAGAGGAGCACACACAAACACACACACACACACAACACACACACACACACACACACACACACACACACACACACAGAAGCGCAGACATTGAGATGGTAATTAGCTCCTCTCTCTGCTCCTGCATTCAGAAAAGTAAAAGAGACATCTGATGACCGGTCAGCCACCTCCTCAGCCTTTGTCCACACAGACCAATAAAGAGAGTGAGTGAGCCACGCCTCAGTGCCCTCACCCACACCTCGGCAACAATAGGCCTCTCTGACTCGCTACACTCTCTTTGTCCGCCTCCTTCTCAATACGACTCAATAAATCGCCCTGACAGGTTTCCAAACTCTCAGGATCGGGCGATTCAAATGAACTCTTGCATTGTTATCGGGGGAAGACGATCATAAGCTTTGTTTGGTCCGCCTGACGCTTCACGCACCCGTGTCCTTTCAGCGTCCGTCAAACTGTGTTTTAGTCCGTTTGCACATCTTTACTGTTTTTCTTCAGAGAATAGAGCTTGACATTGGGGGGAAAGTGGGTGCAGGTACTGTGTGTTGTTTATTAGAGCGGTGAGGGAAGACCTCTATAGGAAACCACAACCTCACATCTGTTCTGGTGAAGTGCATAACTCATCCAAGATGGACCAATTTGAAGACAGGGCAGAGCAGCAAGTTGTACCGTCTGTCCCATCTTTCAGCAATTACTAAAACATGTGAATTCCTGGAGGGTCTTTCTAAAAATTCCTATGATCTAAGAATATTTCAGAAAGTGGAAAACTGGGGGCCGATCTTTGAGAATAAGAAAGTGGTAAGTCTCTGCAAAGCAAGTCAGATTTAAGTCACAAAAAATACTTTTTAAGTCTCCGTTTTTAACTTGGAACTATCAAATAACTATATTAATTGAATGGACTTGTTCCCAGCTACCAAACAATTGCAACCTTTTGGAGGGGATACTTGTATATTGTCTCATTTAAAGGGTCAGGATTTAGACTGAATTGCAGTTTTCTTATAAAGACTTCAGAATAAACTAGGGGGACATGATTCAAGGTTTGTATGAAATCATTCAATAATGTGATGATTGGTGATTTTGCTTATATGAAACTACTTTTCTCTGTTTCAATAACTTTAATAACCCCCTTAAAATAACCCAAACCCTTAACAAGAGCCATAGGACGATACAATTCAACAACTTAAAAGTAGACAGGCACAAAAAAAAAACTTGAGAATGAAATTGATGCTTCACTTGGACATGTGTTGTTTTACATAAAATGTGTCACCAATGATAAGAGATATATCAAATGATTTCAGGGGAAATGTCAGGACTTAATAAAACTATCAATTTAATGATGTGTTATATCAGGATAGACATTTTTTCCCATGACTGACGGAACAACCTGTTTTGTGTTTCTCAGCAGAAGCTCCATATTGGAGCCGGGCTGACCGGATGGACAAGAAGCTGCTGGCTGTTCCTGCCGCCAACACAGTCAAGTTTCGCTGCGCCGCGTCAGGAAACCCGCAGCCCACCATCCACTGGCTGAAGAACGGGAAAGAGTTCAAGGGAGAGCAGAGGATGGGAGGCATCAAGGTGAGAGACCTTCAAACATGTTAACACTTAAAGGTTAGAAGATCAGGGATGTGATATAGAGACTCAAATTGAGACTCCAAAAAAACGTGTTGAGCGACCATCAGTGCCTTTAAGCAAGGCATCTTAATCCCCCGCTCGTCCAGTGGAGCTGCTGTGTGTCTATCAGTCGATCAGTGAGAGTGTTGCAATGCTCCCTGGCCTGAATTGCTATAACTGGAGAAGTGTGAAGCAAAGGACTGAAAGAGCCCTCATGCTCTGAAATCTTCTCACGGAAAATAAAGGTCAGTGAACGCACCGCGGGGATGGATGCCCCCAGCAGGACTCAGGAAGCTCTTAGCCCTGGCTAAACTGAGCTAAACAAATTGAAGGGGTCAAACTGCTGTGCTGGAGACAGAGAGGTACTGAGATGCGTGTTCGCGTGATAGCTGGATGTTGACAGTAATGCAGTGCTGCAAACAGCTGTTGTACTCGGTTTTGTCATCGGATTCACTCTAAACACTGGGCTCTCATGTGGAATGGCACTGCTTAAAGTAACAGGGCTTGGTTTACTTTTGTGTTCGTTTAATGGCCCTGAGCTGCGGGATTAAAAGACCAATTTAGTACGGTAAGAACATCGGAATTCAAACAGTCAAAACGTGTGTTTTGGTTCAAAATAAACTGAAACATAATGATGTATAAGTTCAAAAATGATGCCCGGAGATGTAAAACCTTCCAGGGTCATGTGTCTTTTTCTGCCTTCTATCTATTCCTTACATGATCTTAATTAAATATTGATGAGGGGAGAGAAATACCCGTACTTATTTGTACACACTTTTAGTGCAAACATTGGTCTGTTTGCATTCAAAACATGTTTGCACTGTTGAGTCAGGTTAAGCTTTTATAAAGACAATAAGCAGCAAGTAGTGAGTTTGTATCCTCTGATATGAAAACGACATCTTCTTACTCCAGCAGAGCAAAGAGTGTGTGTCAGGCTGGTTGTTAGGGCGCTGAGATATGCTTTCTCCCCAGTGGAGGTTTGGCATTTAAAGAGTTAAATGTAATGAGATCCTGCAGCTATTAACAGTTTACAGAGATCTCCAACATCTGCTCCCAGCAGACCAACAGCAGTTGTCTCCCTCCCTCTGTCCCCACTCTCACACACACATACACACACAAATGTACACACACACACACACACACACACACACACACACACACACACACACACACACACACACACACACACCTGTCACCAGCCCTCAGGACTCTGGAGTGGCTCCTTGACAGTAACTTTTAGCATGTGAAGTATGCGTGAATTTGCTGATGATAAAGTTTGCAGCTGCATTGTTAGCATTGGATTAATCCCAGACTGACCAATCAGAGCCCTTTATTCAATCTGTTCACCAAATCACTGACTTTAATCCTAAAGAGGTCTTTTTAGCATGGAAAATGACTCACCAATGACGCATTAAAGGACATGATAAAGATATAACTGATGCAGTATTAAGATATTTTAATGTCAGCATAATGTCTCAAGAGTGCTTGTTTATTTCTCTCTGCAGCAGTAGCTATTTCATACACACATGCTATCCTATGGGACGTTACATGTATAATTAGCGAGCGATATAGCTGACTATCCACGGTAAGCCTTTACAGCGTACGTGAGGTCCAGTTGGCCTTGTAACGGTGTTGTCAGTGTGAGCTCTGACACTAAGTTGTCACCAAGCCGCCGAAACAAATTCCTGTACATTTCCCGCTCTGTATAGCTCAGCGGGTCGAGCCTAGCACCGACTGTACTGTGGGTTTAGTTCCCACTGTGGCCACCCATGCTGAAAGTGATGGCACTCTAATGGTGCCGTAAAGTATTTTGGTGTCCAACCTATTGGGACATTATATATTTGTTTCTGTATGTCAGCTTGGTGATCGATTCGGAGAGATCTTTGTTACTGCTGCTATGTCAATATGTTTTAATTTCATTATCATTTGCTTTTCTGCACACAATCAGACTCTCAACTAAAATGTTTTTGCCTTGTTGCTCTTCATGCAGAAACACATGGTCCCCCTAAATTTACTTGTCTTATTTTTGGTATGGATAAGGGTCAAGGGGTCAGTTTTTCCTAAATCACCAAATAATAAACGTTCTTTAAATACCTACCTGAATTTGCGGACATGCAAAACTGGGACTTTTAATTAACTTTCAGTACATTTAGCTTTTTTATAACTTGCATACTTAATGCTTCTAAGCGCCTTAACTTTACTTAACATTGCTGTAGCTTCGGACATCCTTATGCAATGTTTAAGTGATACGATTTTAGCTTAAAGCTTAATCTTACATAAAGAAAATCTTCTCGTTTTTTAGATATATGTGTTTCAGAGTCTAATAACTACAAATCACTGCATTAGCAACAGCGTTTCTTTAACAAATTCCTGCACATGCATCATGTCTCAAATTGATGAAGATGTAAGACTGGAGGTGGCAGTTATTGAGACATTCCTTCTGTGTATTTATCGAGATGTTACCCCAACCCCCCCCTCTCCAGTCATCCATACACCCTGTGGCCGCTGTTGGCCTTGAGGGAGGTGAACAGAGGTCACCCTCAATAGAATCGGGGTGCTGGGTGACAGACAAGCCCCCGACATGGCCTGGCTTCAGAGGGGTCAGGGGTAACGGCTTCACCCACCCCGACGTCTCAACCTCTGCTAGCCCAAGCTCCACCACCCTGCAGGAAATTAGTCCGGAACAATGGAAGTGAAGGAAATGTTGGCAATGGTGCTCAATCATTTAAAAAGTATTTCTTCAAAACTCATCAGTAAATGCACAGGCTGAAAATCAAGTCACATTAGGTTGAGTGATGTGCCTAAGACCATTACATTGTCACCTCATTTTTAACATGGTTATGATTTAGATCCTGTTGTGAGTATTCGTGCACTGCCTTTCCCAGAGAGCACCTGTCAGTCACACTGTGCACTGTGTGGCGTCTTGATTATTCATTCCTTTCTGTAGATGACCCTTTTGCTCTTCTGTCTTTGTCCTTAAAGACAAGACGGCTGCTGCTCAAATGTTCTGCCATCTGGGATTATTTCTGACATTATTCGAAAAGTGCTGTGGAAGCTGCAGGAAACATAGATTGCATTTTTTGTTCACTAGATGCTTTATTTTTTCAGACTCCAACTCATGGTTGGTCACTTTAGGCGAAAAGATACCTCAAGATCAGTTTGTATTAAGTATTCAAACACGGCTGCAGATTGAATCGTCATTGTGTTAGACAGAAAGCGATCTGTTGTCAGAGAAGACATTTTCTGTGATGCATTCAGTGTCGCCGTGTCCCTGCCCTCATCGCCCCTCCTCTCATCTTCCTGTGATGAGTTCATCTTGCAGGGCTGGAGGAAGACGGGGGGCTTCCAGAGTCCTGACAGCCTGACAATGGCCTTCTAAAGACTCTATTCCTCCAACAGGGTCCTCAAGGTGAAGCTGTCTTCCTCTGGCAGCCGTATGGAAATGACAAGATCATTTTTGATTTGACAGGCATGGTTAATTTCTGAATGAAGTGCACCGTGTCAGATTTTTTAAAGATTGGTGATGGGATGATTTGTCAGGCGTCCCTCAGGGCTGGGACAGTGTGTGTGGCTTTAAGTGACTCACTAACTGATCCATGCTGCAGCAGAAGTGAGTCCTCTCCATTCAGCACAGTGTGTCGTTGACTCTGAGTGCCTTCAGATCAGTGTGAGGGAAAGTTACTTACTGAGCGGACCATTAGGGTCCATTACCCACCTTCTTTCTGGAGTGCCTTAAAGTGGCCTTTCTGAGGATGCACTGTGTTCCTCGTTGTTCCTTGAATACATCACTTTCAACAAGGGGTTTAGTCTCATGTACAGGGCTAAAACATGTGTGAAATAGGATATACAGTATATATATAGTCTCACCAGATCCAATTGCTTTATATTGAGTAGTATTTTCTTTGTGTAAAGGAGTTTTTAAGGACCTTTCAATGACAGGTGCTGCATAGAAAGTGGTGAAAATAAGTCACTCAGTAACTCGGCTTTGTTTTCAGTTTTAATACTTTTTCACCTGCTTTAACTCAAAGGAAAGTATTATGTAAGGCATATGGAACCTAAAGTTGTCCAAGAACAAGCCACATTTAACCGTGACCTCTCCTTGATTCAGCCTGTTTCTTAAATCTATTTATATATGTTTGTAATATTGTATTATAATATTTATGTCATCTATATATACTGTTTGTTTTTTTCAGCTTCCCAGCGAAAACATTTCAGTGGCTTGTATAATCGTGGGAAAAATGCTTGTAGTTTTGAAAGAGATTAACAGCAAAGTGTATAGTACATAGTTGTATAAATATACCTCCTACAAATTTGAATCAGACAAATCCTCAGATTATCCAGCTTTACACTAGCTGTGCACTAATGTCTTCTGAGTATATGTTTTCCCATCACCACGCTAAAGGTTGTTAAGACATTCGCTTCTATCTTACATGCTTTGTAAGTCTTTTGAAATGCAACACGGAGAACTGAACGGTACGTTTGTTGAAACTAAATGACACGGTTAATAGGATGTGCGGCTCATTGGTAAAATTGGAAATTAAATTCCATCAGGGCGATGTGCCGGAGCTTTGTGCTTCTTCCCCAGACAACTGTGGTGCTCCAAGCCTCCTCCGTTATAGAGGGGCAGGGCCTAGAGGTCAAAGTGCACCTCTCTATTGAGCCATCAGATGGGAGGTGGGGAGAGGGGCGTGTCTCCAGCCCATTGAACAGGCCTGAGTCTTTGACAGCCAAAGCCAATGCTGTTGTATGCTGCCACGTATGCTGCAAGGGATTTGATTGTGTTCATGCTAAACTGCGGCGGCACAAAGCGGGACAAAAGTTGACAATGTAATTATTGTGTATCTTCTAACCCAGCGCTTAAATGATTTTTCAAACCCCATGTTGACAGGTTTCCAAGGCAGGCCTCTTTAACTGGCTTCACACTGTTACTTTTTAAGACTTTAAGCACTTTAAATCCTTGTTTTACCGTGCCAGGTTTTAACACAGCCTTGATTGTGAGTCTCTGTAGGCCGTGTAGGAATTACTACACTTTGCAAGATTATTTTTGGACTCTTTTTTAAATTCTATCACTTCCATCGTCCTTCACCTTTCTCCCCTGTCGTTTTACCCAAATACACTAGAGTTATCAAAAGACAGATTACCTTGTTTATTTGGTTTTCTGCTGCACACTCCACATTTTACGGTCTTCTCATCTTTGTTGATGCAATGCCAGGTAGAGCCAACCCCAGTCAATAGACTCACAAACTTTACCAGCGTTAATAGCCAGCCCCTAGGGTCTCTTCTATCTATTTCCTCTTTCTCCGTAGGTCAAATTAGACGGGAGCGCAGATCCGGCCGCTGCTCCGCTCTGACACAGTCATAAATTCTGGTAACTGGTTCTGACAGGGCTATTTTGCGAGGTGAAGACGGAGGGTTCGGACTATAAAGAGAGCAGAGCTTCCTGTGTTTTCCCAGACACTGCAAAAAATAAAATGTCTGCATGCGTATGAACCATTTAAGCTGGCAGTCGAGTCGTGAATTCTTTTTATGATTAACATAAATGAAAGAATCTGCCAATAGGGTGAGCTAACTTCTCTGGCAGCTTCAGTAAGGCAAGAGCAAATCTTAAAAGAAGCGGATAAATGCATTTGTTTCAAGATATATCATGCATCATAAATCAATGCAAATCCAAATCTGCTCTTTGTTCCTTTCTCCCCTGAGCAAATACTTTTTGCAGTATCAAACTCCCCTGTCCATTCCCATGGCTCGTGCCCTTCTGTAGGTTCACAGCCAAAGCCCTAAAACCTTTAAAGCCTCGTATGACTCTAACGTAAGCTCCTTTAATAATTTAATTCTGTTTGGAATCTGGCATGATTGGATGGGATAGGATTATCACGTTCGGGGACTAATGCTGCAGGTTCAACAGGGGTTAGCCAATGTAACATGGCCATTAAAGCAAGTGGCATGTATGCAGAAAATTATTAAATGTGTCAGGGGAAAGACAGAGGGGAATACGATTGGAAATGTCACTCAAAGTTAATAACTACTACACACATGTGATTCCATTTGGGTGAATGTGCAGTGGAGGAATACCTTTCTCTAGTGGTTATCAACACTTTGAGCAGCTGTGATAGTGGAGGCAGTAATAGTCCAAATTGGGGAAATAACAGGACAATGAAACTTTGCTGAAAGTGGCCACTGTTCCCGTGTGTGACAGATATAACATAATAATGGCTTATGATTACAACTTTTATATAAAGTTTTGTTGTTTTTTCTATTAAACCTTGCATAGTCTTGCTTTAAGATAAGTTAACAACAAGTCTAAGACAAAAAGCATCAACAATTGCTTATTACTTTTGGCTGGTATGCAAATTTTAACAACTGTTAATATAAAAAAAACAGCAATAAAATGTGCCCGGATACATTTTGAAGCTCTGTTTTGGGGTCTTTCCTGTTGCAGATTTGTTTTTAGTATGAAATACTCCTCTGCAGATTGTATTAGAAATACATTGAGCTAAAACAGGTTGTGACACTATGAGTAGCAACAAAGAAGATTTATTTCCTGACAGCAACCATAGTCATAAGAAGTTTAATTTACTGTAAATCAGAATCTGCACAGTTAGTACAGCTGTCAGAAGAAGTTGGATAGGCAAGCGCCTCAGAAGAAGTGAATGTACTTTCCCTTCTTTAAGTTGTCAGTGAATGAGGTTTTGTTATGATATGGAGGCCTAAATAAACCATAACTCTGATCACAGTCTCTCTCTGTTTCTGTTGGTGGTCCTGGCCTCTAAAGAGCATCGACTTCAGCTCGTATTTTACCACCTTCTTCCCTCCTCACACGTCGCCTCTTTTCTCGCCTCCCCCCCTCTCCTCGGGCTCAGCGACCGCAGCATAAGGCGTCACTCATCTGCTCATGAGAGCCGCCATTGACTTCAGTTTGACTCCCCGGCTCTGAGAGGGGTAGACTGGGTGGAGCCAGCCGCTCTCAAAAACCATTTGCCAGCGTGGAGCGGGCTGCCTGCTCAACGTTACCATGCAACTGCAGAAAGCACACACAGGCATAATATTTACACTGTTACACTATTTTCCGCATGTGCCTCCAAGAGAGAGTTAAGGAGTGTGTACTGTAAGACAGAGGGAGAAAAAGAAGGAGGGGGGGGGACGTAACCTACAAATATATACGTTCTGTGAATGGCTGGCCTCCTACCTAAACGCGTGGGGTTAAACGTTTGAGAAAACACTCTGCGTCAGCACATTTTCCTACGCAGGTGATGTTAAGTGTTCCACCCTGAAAAGCCTCTTTGTTGACATCACTCACTCCCGTCTTTAGTCATTCTGACCTCTTTCGGAGGAGTTCACTCCACGCTTGTCTCGCAGCAGTGAGCGTCTGCATGTTTCCACTCACGCCGTGGAGGTCGGCCCGCGGAGACTCTGCCAGCAGCGATGCGTAGCAGGTTCTGTGTTCTCGCTGTGCTGTGCTGCTCCCTCTCTGCCTCGGAGCAGCTTCTGAATCTGTCAAGTTATTATCTGTCTGTTTCTGCTGCCACACCTGCTTTCAATTACTACACAAAATGTACCCATCGACTCTCCGGGAGAGGATTGCTCTTGACTGGCACAGTGGAACCAATTTTAGAGGTGCAGAAGAAGAAAGAAAAGGCTGCCTGCCATCACTGATGGAAATGATTTCAAGAGACTTTCTGAGCTGTTTTTCATCAGCATAATCCCATATGAGTATTTTTTTTTATATGAATTAGTTTAAATCAAATATTTGGCATTCTTTTTTAAGGCTCCTGTCCATCTTTGTATTACAGCGTGTTGAGCAATCTTTCATATTGAGAATTACTGAATAGATCCTGTCACATTTCTTCAGGGTAAAATGATTTCTTATCAAATCTGATCCAGAGTGGACTTTCCTCTCCACACTGAATCCTTTTGATCTCAGTTGTCTGTGGGCACACCGAGATGTTTCCCATCAAGACGTTGACCATGTTTTCTGCTCATCACGTCTATCCTGCGTCAACCAGTACACAATTATTACAGAGAGTTTAAGTTGTTATACTGGTTTTTCTTTGTGGAAAGAGTGCTCATTTGTTTCTGAAAGATTTCAGCTTCATCTTGTGAATTAGTGTACAGTATTGATCTGGATCTGCTAAGTGTATCTTGGTTGCATATTTCCTAATCTTCCAAACTGCTCCCGTGTTATTCTTGTTAAGGATTATAAATCCCAAAATGTATTCAATGTATATTTCTGACTTATTCTGTATATTTCTTACAGTTTATTTTTATATTACGTACTCTATAGATTGATATCTTTCTAGCTTCTTTAATGTTATTTTTTATTCATGTGCAATGTATTTTTTACATGCTGCTGTAACACAGGATAAATAAAGTACATCTGATCTAATCTTATTAATAACCTTGACTTGATACTGCATGTTATCATAGATGGAATAATAAGCAGTCTTCTATCAGTCCGGACACACGAAGCTTACCCTGAGATTTATTGAAAAAAGAGCTCCGTGTCCTCACACATCAATCTGTGTTATGACAACAAATCCTGACATCTCCCCTCCTCTCTGCCCCCCCTCAGCTGAGACACCAGCAGTGGAGTCTGGTGATGGAGAGCGCCGTGCCGTCAGACCGGGGAAACTACACCTGTGTGGTGCAGAACAAGTACGGCGCCATCACCCACACCTACCAACTGGATGTGCTCGGTAAACAGCCCTCACTCATTTACTCTGCTTCTGTAAACAAGGAATACATTAAAATGCGCTAAAAACACACCAGAGAGAAGTTTCTACAGCATAACTCCCAAGCATGACTAATGACTCCGTGCTTTCTCCAACAGAGCGCTCCCCCCACAGACCCATCCTGCAGGCCGGCCTCCCAGCCAATCAGTCGGTGGTGGTGGGCAGCAACGTGGAGTTTCACTGTAAGGTGTACAGCGACGCCCAGCCGCACATCCAGTGGCTCAAACACATCGAGGTCAACGGCAGCCGCTACGGCACCGACGGCGTTCCCTACGTCAACATCCTGAAGGTGGGTCTGCGGCACACACCTCTAATGAGCACCGGCCGGGAGCACAGCAGCACTTTATGATAATTTCACTCATCATTAATCCCTCCTAAATGTCTCATGTAATGAGTTTTACAGTAGGAGGGTCTGCAGGGCCCGCAGGCTCTTTTCACTGCAGCGTATAATTGAAGAGCTTGAAGGAAAAGCCTCACCTGCACTTACTGCAGCATACTGTATAGAGAAAACGTTCACTCATTAACCAAAAAACATGACCGTAAAGCACACTACAGATTTTCTGATCGTGGCACCTGCACTGCTTCAGTTTTGACAGGAGATCATGCATTTTAACACCTACTTGCAGCACTGTCCTGAATAATGTAGGCAACTCGTTTATGTAGATTAAATTAAATTCATTCATTAAAGCTGGAATTTTTTCTTTTGATTTCCATAGCAGGACCACAACAGGATTACCAACATGATAAATGTCAATAATTGTATATATTTACATTTCTTAAAAATGTATTTCATCAGATATGTGTTACGTTAAAAGTCCTGAACTTTACTTATTGGATTTAAAAACAAATAATAGGAGAAACAAAAACATAAACAGCTTTATTTCGATTTTCTGCAAGATTAGCCAAAGGGCAAACTAAAGAAGGAAAATGTCAGAAGACAAAACAAACAAAAGCTAACATTTATGATATAGGAGCACCCTTAAAAAAGCCTTAATCCTCGTTAAAGGTCACATTTTTAGGCTAGACCTGCTTCAATCAACTTCGATTGATTGGTGTTGTTGATTGAACCCGATGTGTTCACTTTTTCCTAGAATGAACTCTTCAATTATACATACACAAGTTTGCGAAAGAGTTTCTCTATCTGACCTTTATCTATATATTGATTTTGCATTAATCTGATAAGTGTTTTTGGGTAAACTTTTCAGATGTTTTATCATATATGTTTTGTTTGTCTGCAGCCTCTAAGGTTGTCCTGGAGCTGCATCTTGTTGCCCTTTTTAAAAGGCATTTCTCAATCCCAAGCACTCCCTTGTGAAATAAAGGTTAAATAAACACAGTGGGGAAGGCGACAGATAGACTTAGGAGGGCTTGCTCCTGCTAAAGAGAAACTGCTGGAGGTCTCATCACCTCTTCAGGCTGTGTTGGTGTTCAAGAATAGAGTAGAAAGCATTCCTCACCGAGGAGGACACCACCCTAAACCCACTGCGAGGCGTGTTTTTATTTTATTTGGGGTGAACAGAGGAAGACTCCCATCGAAAAAAAGGCCTTTTGCTTTCTTATTTTGCGTCTCCCTTCTTCTTATTTTTTGCCTCTCAAGAGAGCGAGGGAATAAAACAAACATCTGGTTTGGACTAAGTTAACTGCCGTGGTGGCGGCAACACAGGGAGAGAGACGGGCTCTGTTAACCGGCGCTGCCGTCAGATGTGCTGCGTCGCGTGGTTTGAGGAGGAGGAGGAGGAGGAGGAGGAGAGAGGGAAGAGGCACCCAAAAAAGCCATGGAAAAAATGAGTGAAGGAATACAAGGAAGGGCAAAGTCAGCAGGGAGAGGGAATGTGGGACAGAGCGGTGGGTAAAGATGGAGAGGCAGAGACAGAAGGAATGAGAGAGAAATAAATAAGAAGGGGTGAAACAGAAACACGAGCAGGGAGAAAGAGACAGAAAAATAACAAAGGGAGAGAAGCAGGAGACATGAAATCAGCAACATAACATCTATTCCTAAAAGATGGATTGAGCTTTCAAACAAAGGTTTACTTTATTCAGCAGTGACTTGAAGCGAGTTAAAAAATAATGATATCAAGGTAGAAGAGAGTACTCAGTTATACACCTGGCTGCATCAATGATGGATTATTTTGCTGTTGAAGCCTTAATTAATAACCTTCATGCGCACAAGGGACGCTCATCGCCCCAGCAGATCCTGGCTTCATAATCTGTTTCAGAAAATCATTTACTAGAAAGAATTTAAAATATATTTATAATGTGAACGGTTGGCACCAAAGTAGAAGGTTATTTGTGTGAAATATATCAAGGAAAACACATTAAACATGGCGTTAGAGGAACCACCTCAACTCTAAGGAACAGTTTGAAATATGTTTAATCAAGTGTATTGCCATGGTAGCTGACAGTCAGTTAGCTTAGCGTAGCATAGGAACTGAAAAAAGCTATCCTGGATCTGACTAAAGGTAAAAAAATATAGCAGCACCTCTAAAGCACACTAATTAAATGTTTAACTTTTCCTTTAAAAGGCTCTTATTCACAGTATTTAGCTAAATTAAACTACCAGAATGAGCTATTAAACACTTACATTAAAGTAAATATCCTTTTGATAAAGCTTCTAAGTAAAAAAGTGATCAGGACGTCATCAGCCCTGTTGACAGTGTTATTCAAATGTTTTCTAGATCAGATTACCGTCGCGACTTTAAAAAAAAAAAAGTGACTCAAACAAGAGAGAAATGAGGGAGGAGAGACGGGGAGAAAGAGGAGGAGGGAGACAGGCCGAGAGAAAGAGGGGGGGGGAAAGCAAGCCTAGACCGCGGCTCCACGCTCTATTTTCGACTACCACATAATTGAAACAGTATTTACTGAGATCTGTGTGTGCCTCTCTCTACACTCTCACCACATTTCATTCAGACTCTCAGCGACATCTCATGTGTGGCATACACCGTATAACTTAAATACAGCTGGGGGGGGGGTCATGCATGATTTTATATTTTTTGAGAAATGCCTGAATCGCTCTTTTGATGCCTGGAAAAAGAGTTAACGATTAGCGGCTCGGCCCAGCGTGGGGAGGGGAGAGGGAGGGCGTCTGGAGCCGAGCCCTGGATGTTCATTAAGCAACCATAAAACATGATATGTTTTCTCCTTTATGTGCTTAGCCCGTTTAATTATTCATCTGCAGTTTCTCTAACGGAGTGCCTGTCACGAGCAATGTGTGTGTGAGCAAGTCTAAGTGTGTGTTAAGGAACGTAGCGCACACGTTTCGGTGAGATTGACATATTGTAATGCCTTTAATCTCCAAATAGACAGTTAGATGGTGTGTATGTGTTTCATGCTTTTAAGCTCGCAAACTGGCACTGTGTGTGTATATATGTGTGTGTGTGTTTTCTCCAGGTTTGCATCTATGTTCTCTACATGTGTTCTTGCAGGAATTTGCTGTAAAGGCCTCACCGTGCCTCTGCATTTTCCCTTTACAGAGTTTTGACAGTAGACAAACTGAGGCCCACAGTAAGTTGAAACTGTCCAACGTGACAGAGGGAAATGCCGGGAAGTACTGGTGTCGCGCCTCAAACTTTGTAGGCAGGTCGGAAAACGCTTTCTGGCTCATGGTGCACAAACCAGGTAAATCCTGAACTCCGAAGGACTGCCACCTCAGCACATTTGATGCTATGCTGTGTCTCCTCCTCTCTGCGGGGCTCTTCTCGGTTGTGGGTTTGATAGACTTACTGGCTTGCTAATAGCACAACACACACACACACACACACATACACACATACACACGCACATTGCCCTGCTGGGATTTGAGTTTATATGCTCACATTGTGTTAGTTAGTATCCCCTTTAACATCCCAGATCAATAAGAAAACACACCTTTTTTAATCACTGCGACAAAAAAAAAACAGATCTACACACACTTGAGCTAACTGACACACACATACACACACACACACACACACTATTTCCTCTGCTAGGAATTAAGTTTATATTCTCCCATTCTGTTAGTTAGTAGCTCCGATCCATTTTAACATCCAGTGCCACTTTGTCTTCCTCCCCGATCAATAACAAACACACCTTTTAAATTACTGCGACAAAAAAAAAGTCTCCCGCTCTCCGACCCTCCACTTTTACACACACATGCATATATAAAACCCCATGTAAAAAAAAAAAGACTCAAAAACCAAACACACAGTGGTATTGATTTCACTGAGAGTGCATTCTCCAGTTGTATTAATGTGCCCTTATATGAGAGACTGCAGCAGGACTCTGATTCATGACTGGGTCTGGATGTCACTGTTCATTACTGAGGCCTTGGGAGTAAGAGACCCCCACCACCAAACCCCCTACAAAGCCACATCAGACACTGGTTTGAAACTCCCCCACTGGTCATCGCACTAACCATTAGTCAAAGGGGAAAAGCCACAACAGCAGGGACTTCATTTTAGAGTAATTTCAAGGTTATTTATAATTGATCATACTGTGTCTTTAGTGGTTGTAAGTGTTTGTCCTTTTAATACTAAACATATGTTTGTTAAGCTTAAAAATGTTTATATTATTTCTTATGTAAGTGAACAAAAATCTTGGACAAGCTATTCACGGTAGTTCATTTCAATTCCATTTTACATAAAAGCAATAGGCCCAGAGTCGATCCTTGAGGTACTCCTAGAAGAAAAGACTTAAAGTTTAAAAGATAAAAATGCATATAGCTAAAAAACATTGAAAAATAACATCTTATATTCCAAGTTTGATGTTGCCGTTACACCATTGAGCTGCCGTAATTGCTGGTGAAGGGATCTGCTTTGCTTTGGTGCCAGGCAGAATTTAAGCTGGTTTGATTTGAACTCACTCGTGTTTAAGCAGCAAATAAGAGAAAACTATCAATCTCCATTGTCTGTTGCAAAGTGTAACGTCTTAAATAAGTATTGTTTTGATAGTGAGAGTTAAATGAATGGTTTCCTAAATAAGGGATAACATCTGGCATTGGGGTAAGAGTATCAAAAACAGTTTTCAATATAATTCAACATGTTACAAAACCTTTTTACCAGTTTCTTGTAAGAAGCCAGAATAAAGCACATTGTTTCAAATTCTTGGAACTAGTTAATTCAAAACTTTTCTTGCTGCAATGTCAAAAATTTTCATTTTCAGATCTTAAAAGACTACTTTGATGAGAAGGATATGTTTCGCAGTGTGACAACTTTCAGGTTGTGTGTGGATTTAGATTAAACCAGCAGGCTTTTTTCGCAGCTTGGTGACGGTGCAGCTTGGGTGTTTTTCAGGTGTTGGTGTCAGCAGAAGAAAAGCAGCACTGCCTTCAAATCCGTACTCGTGTCCTTTCCTGCAGGGTGTATTTGGTGTTTCCTCTAAGAAGCTTTGGGCTCATGATATCTCTTCTCTTTCTTCTCTCCTTCCATCTTTTTACCCCCTCTCTGATCCTCCACAGACGGCCGGTATTAACACTACAGATAAGGAGCTAGAGGTTCTCTTCTTGAGCAATGTGTCTTTTGAGGATGCTGGCGAGTACACTTGTCTGGCAGGGAACTCTATCGGCTATGCTTACCACTCTGCCTGGCTGACGGTGATTCCAGGTATATTCCTCTTCTCTCCGCGGGTCTTTTGTCGTCCATTTCTTCCACCTTAAATGTTTAAAAACTCCCTGAAATTGTGATTGCTACTGTACTTTGCTTTTGCTTTTCTCAGTAGCACAATCGTTCATTTTTTGATGTAATTATCGTACATTATGAAAGATTGTTACTTGTTGGCGCACTTTAAACGCACTAGAACTGTGTCATTGCCCCCTTTCATTGCATGAGCAGAACATGCAATCTAGCCTCCATTGAAAGGAGCTTTTTAATCGGGGCAGATCATCTGTTTAAATGTCTCGAGGCAATTTAAAGACATTTTTGTTTTGTGAGATGTTCAACACAGTAATTACCTCCCTGCGAAGAAGCATTTCACAGGTGCAATTACCTGCTGCAGAATGAAACTACAAGCTGACTGATCTGTTACTGTTTGATTTATAGATCTTATTCATACAAAATAAATAACGTTGTGAAGTGTGCTACTAAGCAAAGCAACATTTCTCTTCAATCAATAAGAAGTCATTTTTGCTAAGGTTAGATTTGGATAACAAAAGTGTAAGAAAAGTTGTTAGCATTATTCAGTGCTTGTATTTTTTCTGACATCCCATGTTTCTGACCTCCTCCTGCCAAAGCAGTTAGCGCTGAAAAGGAGGACTACTACGCAGACATCCTCATCTACGTGACGGGCTGCGTGCTCTTCATCCTCGCCTTGGTCATCGTCGTGCTTTGCCGCATGAGGATGACGACACAGAAGACGCTGCCAACGCCACCCGTGCAGAAACTGTCAAAGTTCCCCCTTAAGAGACAGGTAACAGAAAGTAGATACAAGATTCGAACACACTTTCCCCCCTCTTTTTCTACCTGTCTGTTTAGTTTAGCTTTTAGCTTAACTTGTAATAACTTTGCTCCAGTAAGATGAAATAATGAGCAAATTAGGCCTTCTTCTCCCACTAAACATATTCCCTTAACAATTCAAGACAGTGCAGGACCCTGTTTAACACTCACATTGCATCAGATGCTGTTTTCAGCAGCAACATCTAGATTACTTTAATAGTCAGGGAATGAGTAACATATTTAACCCAAGGAAGCACCAGGAAATAGCTATGGAGAGTTGTGGAAATATAAAGTAATATTAGTCAGTAAGTATATCAGTGCCACGTTGAGAAACCTGCAGAAGAGGCGTGTGGTGCAGTGGGTTGAGTGTTGTCGTTGGGATCAGGGGGTCAGGTTCAAACCCCACTGCAGTCAGCATGTCGTTGTGTCCCTGAGACACTTCACCCCAAATTGCTCCTGTGGGGATTGCCCACAGTATTGAGTATGTAAGTCGCTTTGGATAAAAGTGTCTAACAACATGTAATGTAAGAGTGTCTTTTTGCAATTTCTGTCTTTGAAATCTCGGTAATTCTCCAAGAAGAATGGCGTACAGCTCAGGACTCACCCAAGCTCAGAGTATAAATCGAGAACGTTATTGTGCGTCTATCTGCCTCTGGTTTGATGACGTTGTGCGGACGCTGGAAGGCATCACTCTGCTGACATGTGTTCACATTTATTTTGGAGCAGATTCAGCTCAGGGGTATTTATGCCCTCGTGTGACTGTCAGTGTTAGTTTTAGATTTCACTCCTTGTAATGCACACTCGGCCCTCAACTGTTTGGCGAGAAACATCAAGTGGAGCAGCTGCATCGCCACAGACGGCAGAAGGCTTCACGGCATTGTCTCTCGGGAGTTCAGGATGAACCGCGATCAAATCCGAGTCAAATCCAAGTCCAAACAGAACTAGGACAAGATAAATCGAGGCCTGTTCAAAACCAAAATAGGAAATAAACGAAAGTCTTGAGGATTTTAGGAAATGTCCAACAAAGGCAAAGTGCTTTTTAAAATCTGGCTGGAGATCCTTATCTGGCTCTCCACATTAATGAATGAACCTTCATCCTCATCTTCACCTCTATTCAATGCGCTTAACTCTCATCAAAGGACTTTCATCTGTGCCACTGATCGCTGTTTTATAGATTGGATTAAATATACTCTATTGATCCCAATTTGGGAAATGATTTTGTCACAGCAGCATCTAGACAAGTGTATTGCACTTGAATTGAAAATTACACTAAATAGAAAATAAACTCTATCTCTATTGAATCAGAATATTAAAACACATATTTTATTTGCAGGCCAGCCTACAACTGAGAAAATGTCAACGCTGTATACTATTAACAATATTAGTTAGCAAAGTAATTACAGTTTTAAATTACATTCAAACGCATGCGGTACAGTGTGAAAACATAACGTCTTCAGGCAGTGCAGAGTGACTCTTTCTTTGGGTTCTTGCAACCTTTGTGATCCAGAAAGTCGTCTATCTCGCATTTGCACTGTGGATGCATATAACGAGTTTCTCCACCCTGCTCCACCCTGCTGGAGTCTCTCAGTCACTGTGTTGTTCTGTGTGAGCTCCAGCTTTCCTGCTCCATAATT
Source organism: Notothenia coriiceps (assembly GCF_000735185.1). Taxonomy (NCBI): domain Eukaryota; kingdom Metazoa; phylum Chordata; class Actinopteri; order Perciformes; family Nototheniidae; genus Notothenia; species Notothenia coriiceps. Next base: position 4,524,962 of record NW_011357369.1, on the reverse strand, counting down.
GAAGGGTTGTGCTCCTCAAATTGCAAAAAGATCAATTTTTAGAAAGGAAAATAGTACCTGAAAGTCATAACACAGTTCTTGGAAAACAAACACGGCGGTTACAAGTCAGGATTTAGCTGGAAAGTTTAAAAATAAACCATATTTCTTATTATACCTTCCATAACAGCAGGTTATAGTTGGTACTGTAAGACGCTCTAATTGTAACCTCTAAATCGTTCTGTTCCTCTACCTTTATATACATGCTCTTATAAGGTAGTGCATTGAAAGGCCTTATTGCATTTCTCTGTAATCTTTGCTTCGTTTTTGTAAAGCTAATCTCCCGGTTCTCTCCTTTCTTTTTCATAACTCTAAGTAAATCTCCCATAAACCCCCTGGCATGTTCTATCAGATATTACTTTTCATGCCTCTGAAAACTGTGGTCGGGCTGTTTTTTGTTTAAGCTTCACAGCATTTTTCTCATTTTGCTCCGAGAAGTTTACGAAGGGGTCTGGTAAGTGGACATGTTTGTTTGAGGACCCCACCTGAAGCGGCCAAGCTGGCAGACACAAACAGATTCATCAAAAGTCCTCCCCCCCCCCCCCCCCTCAACCCCCCTCAGCAGTCAGATAAATGGTGGTGGGATGACGGGCCCGCGGGCTTGGCAGCAGTTTGGAAATGGCTCTGGCTGATGGATGGAGACGTCCATGCCACCTCACGCTCGCCCACCTCTGCTCCCTCCTTCATTCGTCTTTGTTTCCGCCTGCTTCCTCCTGCACTGCCACGGGCCGGCTGTTTGTAAAAGTCACCGCCAGTGTCAGAGGCTGTTTCTCAGAAAAACTCAGAGCTGCCGAATGAGCTCTGACTTTGGTCCTGAGATACGGGACGTTTGCAGTCTGTCATTACCGAAAAATCATTCCATCTTAAAGTTACTCAATAATTAATGCAGTTTTTAAATGTGATTACTTGTTGAAGTTTAAATGGAGGTTAACTCAAAACATTCAAAAACGTTAATATTTTACTATTTAAAAAATGTTGTTTTAGTTATTATTTCAATTTCTGGGTTATTGGCCCCTTATAAAACCAATAAGACTTTTAAAAAAAAATGGAAAAATGCAATGGCATTAGATTAACTTTAAAATAAGTATTTTTCATATACTTGTATTGAATAAGATAATCTTGGCATATTCATAGAAAAACTGAGAATTTTGTTATATTTTGTGATCCAAAGACTTGATCCACTGAAATATTACCCATAATCATAAATATTTATATGTTTTTACCTCATTAAAACTACTATCCAGTTTAAGATTTGATGCTAACTTAAACGTTCATATCAAGGTTATTATACTTTAATAAAATATTCAGTTTTGATTCAGAGGTCGTGTAAGGCTTCCTCTTTCCCCTCTGTCTGTTTGTTTTAACACTCATCATCTCGTCCTGTTCAGAGTCTATAACAGTCTGTCTTTTGCACCCAAGCAGGTGTCCTTGGATTCTAACTCCTCCATGAACTCCAACACCCCGCTGGTGCGGATCGCCCGCCTCTCCTCCAGCGACGGACCGATGCTGGCCAACGTCTCGGAGCTGGAGCTGCCCTCCGACCCCAAATGGGAGTTTCCTCGCACACGGTAAGAAAAATGCTTCCACGGATCTACATTCATCACTGTTGTCTAGACGCCTGTTAGAAAGAAAGAAACACGGTGCTTGCGTTGTGGCTTTTTTCACACTGCCTAGCCACATATTTCACAGCTGTCCTTAAAACATCATGCGCTGCGCTGTGAAAACATCTGAGCCGCATTTCATCAAGGACACCGTCCTCCTCGCTTATCCAGAAATAAACAATAAATATGAGAAAACCCTCCTCACTGCCAGCAGCAGAACTCAAAGCTCTAAGAATGTCTTTCTTGTGTTTCAGGCTGACTCTGGGCAAACCTCTGGGCGAGGGATGCTTCGGGCAGGTGGTGATGGCCGAGGCTATCGGCATCGACAAAGAGAAGCCCAACAAGCCGCTGGATGTTGCTGTGAAGATGCTGAAAGGTTAGTTAGTGAACCTCTCTGTTTTGATCTTTGTACACATATGAATTAGCTTTGTCTGGTGTCATGCTTATTCTCAAACTTAAGTCTGCTTAATTAAGGGATAATGTGCAGTTTCATTAATGACTGCATCGCTGCAAATTATCCTACTTATTACACGGTTAAATATTAAATTAACCATTGACTTGACTCACAATATTGATTTACAAATAATTGTATTGATATAAAATAATTGTAAAAGCAACATAACTTAAAATGACGGCAGCACTGATTGAGGTTTTCTGTAACTGTCCAAATCTGTTCAAGTTTTCCGTGTCAGAGCCCATACTGTGTTCTTGTTAATGTTTACTTCCTGTCTGTCTTCTTCTTCTGTTCCTTTTAGTGTTTACTTCCTGTCTGTCTTCTTCTGTTCCTGTTAGTGTTTACTTCCTGTCTGTCTTCTTCTTCTGTTCCTGTTAGTGTTTACTTCCTGTCTGTCTTCTTCTTCTGTTCCTGTTAGTGTTTACTTCCTGTCTTCTTCTGTTGATTTCTGCGCTGCTTTTCTTTGCTTTACTGTAAAAAACAATGAATGAACCTATGACAACAATGAATGACTTATTATCCTTTGTCCCCGTGGATAAAGTGCCTCATCATGGGTTCTTTATTCCTTTTCTGTTTTCCTCAGATGACGCCACGGATAAAGACTTGTCAGACCTGGTGTCGGAGATGGAGATGATGAAGATGATTGGAAAACACAAAAATATTATCAACCTGCTGGGAGCGTGCACACAGGACGGTGAGACCACAGCGCATTACAGAGGAGATCACTAACACAATATATGAAGTGTTGTGCTGAAAGTGACCCTGTGCTGTGTGTTGCGTTCAGGGCCTCTGTACGTCCTGGTGGAGTACGCCTCTAAGGGCAACCTGAGGGAGTACCTGCGGGCGAGGCGGCCGCCGGGCATGGACTACTCCTTCGACACCTGTAAGATCCCCGACGAGCAGCTCACCTTCAAAGACCTCGTGTCCTGCGCCTACCAGGTGGCCCGAGGCATGGAGTATCTCGCCTCGCAGAAGGTCAGCCGCCATGACGCTGTGTTTTCTAATGCTGATAGACAAATGCTGTTTCAGTGAGCTGAGTATCTGTGCCTGGAGGAATGCTAATCCTAAGAAAATACAGAAATTAGAAAAAAAATGTGGTTTCAATCAAAAAAACAATGTATATCTTACACTGCACTGTAACTTTTATATTTATGTTATACCTGTCTTAATCTATTTTAGCTTGTTATAAATTATTTGTGTTAAATAAGAATGAGTAACAAGTATGGTTAGGGTTAGCCAAGAATTAGGTTTAGGGTTAGCTAAAATGAGAGGAAACATTTTGACAACACTTTGAAGGTCGTAACCACGGTTAGGAATTTTTTGTATTAAAGTTCAGAGTTTCAAACATAAAAAAACAGTTACAGGAGAAAATGACTGCGCAGCTGCTTTAAAAAGAGACAATGTCACAGTTTAAAGTTTCAAGGTTGTTGGTTAGGATGCTGTTTGAGTTGTCAGACAATGGTACACTCCTCCAATTGTAGGAGAATGTGTCTGCGTCTGTGCAATTTGTTGTGTGGCCGTGTGTTTGATGCGTTTCTTCTTCCTCCCTCAGTGTATCCACAGAGACTTGGCAGCCAGAAACGTCCTTGTGACAGAGGACAACATTATGAAGATTGCCGACTTCGGTCTCGCCAGAGATGTGCACAATATAGACTACTACAAAAAGACCACAAACGTGAGTGTCATTCTTGAATGCCTCTTTGTCAGAAAGAAAATAGAAATTGCTAATTATTTTAAGCTTTACCTTGCACAAAGAGAAGGGATTGTGAGATCAGGGATATTTTGCCAAACCATAAATATTCTGCAGCTCTTAAAATAAATAGTTTGTCTGATTTAATATTATTATGTTATAGAAAATGGATTGTCTATCAGAACTTCAATAACTTTAACAACCTTTTAGAGCAGGGGTGTCAAACTCAAGGCCCGGGGGCCAAATCCGGCCCGCAACTTCATTTAATGTGGCCCCACAAGAGCTCTGAAAGAATATAATACGTTTATTATACGGTTACATGTCGATTTACAGAAGCACGTTGCCCATAAACTAAATGTCCCACAATGCATCTCAAATATGAATTTTGTTCAGAATTTGACATTTGTGCTTCAAAATTTCACTTTTTTTTACATTTTCAGTTTTTTTCCAGAATTTGGCTTTTAAAAAAATATCATTTTGTGACATTCTCACTGGAGAGACTTCCAATTATTTGCCCTAGACTTCTGCTTTCAGATGTAGTTAATTATGAAATTATTACCCTATCCCATAATAATCCAATGCAGAGGCAATAATGTAATATAATACATACGTTTATATATATTAAATATTTATATATGAATTTTTATAAAGTCTTAAAGTTACAACCGGCCCTTTGAGTGCAACCATAATGCTGATGTGGCCCGTGATGAAATGTAGTTTGACACCCCTGTTTTAGAGGAATTTATTCTCAATAAAATGAAAACAAACAAACTTTTTATTTATAAATTAGATTTCCAAGCATGTAGAGGCCATAAGAGTTCAGTTTACCAAGCTGGATGAGTTATAAAAAAACACTCATATTCTAAAAACTTTAAACCTTGTAAATGAATGTGGCTTATAAGACAGGCGGGCCGAAGTTCAAGGTGTCACGGCAGGACGGAGCCGAACTCTGTGATTTTGGGTCCATGTTTTTGGGTCTGCTCTGTACAGAATGGTTCTGCTGACCGAGCGGTTCTGTTGTGCCTCTGTTGTTGCAGGGTCGTCTCCCCGTGAAATGGATGGCTCCGGAGGCTCTGTTCGACCGGGTCTACACGCACCAGAGCGATGTGTGAGTTTGCACAAACCAGCCGTCACATGCCTCCAGCCCACTCATGTGGAGCTGCTGTACACTGAAGGAATCCGGGTGTTGAAATATCGTGACTGAGCGCGTTAGCATCAAAAGTCTGAGTTTGTGCGTGTGAATATGGAACCATAGCGTTCCCTTACCAAATATCTGCTGCTCGCTGTCATCTGCACTCACTTGATAATCCTGAGCTTCTTGTGGCTCCGCATTCCTCGCTGCGTTTGTTCTCTAATCTCCCTCTGGACATCAGAGGGAGACAGAAACACAACAGAGCCTCGACAACTTACTGTTGTTTTGTCAGCGCAAATCCAGAGAACAGAGGCAGATAAGAGGGTCAATGGATTTACCACGTTTTATACGAGTAAATCCAATCCGTGGATGTATCACAAGTTGTTTTTCCGCATCGGTTCAAAGGTAGACAAACGCAACCTCTGATTGCTCCTGCCTGGAGAATAAAGGCGCGATTAGGAGAGGAGGTCACAAAGTCAATCTGTGTTGCAGTAGCCGAACCCCCCCCCCCCCAAGCTAAAAACGCTCCTCGCCAGACGCTGTGTCCCCAGCACAGCCATCCAAGCCAAACACGGGCCCCTGTCAACACGGGCTCGCTGTGTGATTACACTAGACTGGGAACAAGCCGAGAGGAGAGTCCGCCCGCTCTGTTGATTCAGCAGGTCTGCATTACAGTCAGTCCAGCCGCCAAACCTCCTCCTCCCTTTATACAGTAGTCACTCCGCAGCCAGTTTACTCTCACACACCCCGGGGGACCCTGACTTCTGACCTGTGATCGTTTCTACTGAAATATGTTACTCTGAAGCAGACGGCAGACAATTAAAACACATTTCAACTTAAATCTGTCACACAATCACAACAATAAGGTTTGTGTACTGCAGCTCTCAGGGCACAATTGGCATCACAGCTCATGCAGCTTTCCAAGCATTGACAGCTCTAGAGGCAGAACTTGCTGTAGGAACTCTCAGGGAGCCATTTATTTGGGGATTTTTACTGTCGTTTTACACTTTATTTGTGCAAAGCAACTGTGCATCCAAAAGTTATGTGCGTCATGCCTTTATGATTCCAATCGAGACAATTTAGACTCAAGTTCACTTTAAAAATGTAGATACCAGGCAGTGTTCATTTCGTCAACGAAAATTATGACGAAAAATTTCCGTCAACGACCTTTTTTACATGACTAAGACGAGACGATGACGAGCTAAAAATAGATTCTTGATAACGAAAACTATGACGAAATGTATATTTAGTTTTCGTTGACGAGACGAGACGGGACTAAGGTGTTAATGGTGGACTATCGGACGTTCAAAATGCAGCATATTTTCCCTCAAGTGTCCGTCTGTCAAAATGCATCTTACGTTTCTAACTTGCAATATCATTATTTCCGCTCTCTTCACTCCAGAAGAGCGATCTCCCTGTGTCTCTCTGTGTGCGGGGGGCGGGGCCTAACAGACATGCTGCAGCGGACACAGAGATCGCCCGGGCAAGGAGCGTTCAGAGAGTAGAGAGACACATTTTGACTAAAAGTTGATTAAAATGTAATTTTTCATCGACTAAAAGTTGACTAAAACGTTTCGAGTTTTCGTCGACTAAAACTAGACTAAAACTATGAAGGATAGGAATGACTAAAATGTGACTAAAACTAATAACCATTTTCATCCAAAGACTAAATCAAAAACAGCTGCCAAAATTAACACTGATACCAGGCTTATTTAAAGTACTACTATATTCATATATGACCCTAATGTAAATGTCCTATACAAATGTTTTCCTTCATTTTCAGTCTATTGCTGCCAATGAATAATGAAGTGTTTACATCTTGATTGCCTGTTACTATTAGCCGCCTGATGGCTGATGAAAATTCATTTTTAGCAGTGAACATAAACTGATTCCTGTGGTCGCCTCTGAAACGGTCCTGAACCTAAACTGACCCTCAAGATGTCCTTTGTTCACGTCGAGTTCAGTTGTATCGGCGGTTATTCTTAACTCCCAACTCTTTCCTCAGTCCCCTTTATTACCTCTGAATATTGATGTCTCTCTTTCACTCTCGCTGTATGGATGGAGGTCTAGCGAGCCCTCTGGACCGGAGCGTGGAAAATTAGATTAAGTCTGCTGGGCTCCTGGAGGAGGGGTCTGATTCTGAGTCAGAGGACTAACGGGCGAACAATAGTACACTGGGTTGATAGACCACCATTATCTGATTAGGAATAATGCAGCAGTTCACTGGAGCTGCTGCCACAAAGACAGACAGACAGAGAGAGGAGGGCTCGGGTTAGAGGTGCACCATAGCAGCTGGACTGTAACTGTAGATACAGCAGAATAAGTTCCTCTATTCATGCTTTGTGCTCAATTTAGGTCACTGCTTGTAGGTGTTTTTGGAAACACTATGCTCCTCAAGATACATTATGTTCCCAAAGACTTTTTCCAATTTGTTTTTAAACTCAGCTTTTAAAATCAAACAAAGATGATTCAATCTCTTTTTCTCAGGAGTGCACTATCCTTTCGAGCAAGCATGGCCAATTAAGGTACTCAAAAATGGATGATAGCCACGTTTTTACATCCACATTTGGAGACTCAGTGGATTTAATTAAAAACAAGGAGATATGTATGTGTGTGTTTTTCCCATTACGCTGCAGCTCATACTGGCCCAGTTTCAAAGAATGCTGACAGTGATGCTTTTATTAAACTGATGAAACACCAGCAAGATACATAAAAGCAAATATACTGCTGGTATACTATGAGCTTTTTTCATTTGGTATACGGTTGTAGATGTGTATTATTTGTTTATACATGTCATTTAACAAGACTGCTCGATACATTTGTGCAGATTAGCCCTTAAAGAATAAAGATGGCAATATTTGATAGCCTTATATATCTTCTTAAACTGTTCCATAGAGCTCCATTGTTTTCCAAAAAGTATTGATAACACATTAGCACTAGGTCACGTATATTATAACTCACTTTATTTCTGCCTCAATCCCATAATTACCACGTCCTTCTACACACAATACTCACACGTTCTGAAAATAGTCTCAAACAATATTTTTAATTAACAGTTTGTAATGAAAAATAGAGTAATTAGCTAATTGAGTAAGTCATCTCACTTCTGTATCTATTAAAAAAAGGGAAATCTCTATTCTAATTCTTCACAATGATTTTGACTTGTTTTGAAGGACGAGTTTCTACAAATATTGTATATTGAGTGCCCGAGACAATAGGAATGTCAATTTCAATCTTAAATTGAGTGCAGTAAACATTATTGAGAATCAATGTTTTCCCCCAAACCAGATTCATCTGTTTCTCTGGGGAACACACCTCCTGACTGCTTCAGGGCATGAGTGCAGTTTGACCTCTAAATCTGTATTCATTGCGCGTGTGTGTGTGTGTGTGTGTGTTCAGGTGGTCCTATGGGGTGTTGTTGTGGGAGATCTTCACTTTGGGAGGCTCGCCGTACCCCGGTATCCCAGTAGAAGAACTGTTTAAGCTGCTGAAGGAGGGACATCGCATGGACAAACCTGCCAACTGCACGCATGAACTGTAAGTGTTTTTCTGAATTATAGTCAGTTATAGGAAGGAATGTAGCAGGAGGCGGCTTAGTGCAGATAAACCTGACCTGTAAATACCTCAGTGCATTCACGTTAGGAGATTGTATGCATTCTGTACTCACTTATTGTTGTTTACTAGCAACAACTTACCTTCAAAATGTGCAAAAACGTTTAGTACATTTGAATTACCCATGAATTTGAGGTTGGAGACATTAAAATGTCAAATTAAATCTGATTTAAAATACTTAAGCATAGCTATTCATTCAAGTATTTTGGGATCCATCGATCACCATACATCAGCAGCTCATTTTGGTTTCTCCTTATTTCTGTGGCTATCGTAAGATGTCTTATATTACTGTCAACTGCGGTGTCGTCTTGCAGTACCGTAATTACAGAGCATCAGCCTCCAGCTGCAGATCAAGTAGACCTATACGCTGGAAACTGTCCATCTGAGATCAGCCTGTTGTAGATTCATATTGTATATGTAATGGGCGCGTTGCAGAGAAACTGAAGCTTGATATTGGTTGTTTCAGGTACATGATCATGAGGGAGTGCTGGCACGCGGTGCCGTCGCAGAGACCGACCTTCAGACAGCTGGTAGAAGATCACGACCGGGTTTTATCCATGACCTCCACCGACGTAAGTCTCTCTGCACAGCGGCTGCTCGCTCACAACAGGAAGGACACAAAATGTACCTGTAGTTTCACCTTGGAGCATTGTAACTTTTTCATAAAGCCTCACCTAGCTTCAGACACATTTCTTAACACGTTATATCATTTAAAGTCATAGGTTGATTAATGCAACTTTATTTACTGCAGTTTGACAAATTTCTCAGTTATGACTGGAGTTCAAACTGGAATTAAGTCAAAATGTTATTTCAGGAGTTAAAGGATTAGTAAATTGTAGAACAGCCATATATTCTGGAAATGTGGAAAAGTGTTAGCCTTATAAAAATATGTTTTAAGATTTAAACAAACACTTATTTGGCTTTGATAGCTACGATTCGACCCAAAGAAGCAAATGTAGTTAATGTGATGGGTTAGGGTTAGCTATTTGCCTGATATCGTATTTGATTGAACTAATTTATTGCGCCAATTTCAACATGAATGTTTTTTAAATATTTTAGAAAAACTGAAAAGAAAGGGATTTTGATAGATGAAGACTTCAACATGTTTTAAACACATGTTCAGCTGTGTCTTTAAAACGGGAGGTTTTTTGGTTTAACAGTATTATGTTATTTAAACAAGTCAGGGTTAGAAAACAACAAAATATGCAACTTAGTTTAGAAAGAAACACATGGAAATACAATCATAAAACAGTGGTTAGAGTTTAGTACCATGCTCTGTTGAACCCACTAACATTCTAAAGAATACAGGTGATGATAAGGAAAATATTATATAATTCCTCGCTTATTTATGTGACCACAGAGAGGATTGACGGTCTAACCTCTGCCCTCTCCTCTGACAGGAGTACCTGGACCTGGCGGTGCCCTTCGAGCAGTACTCGCCCACCTGCCAGGACTCGAACAGCACCTGCTCCTCGGGAGACGACTCGGTGTTCGCCCACGAAGCGCTGCCTGAAGAGCCCTGTCTTCCCAAACAGCTCCCCAGCAACGGGGTGATAAGGACATAAAATCTGAGCTTGGGGAGGGGGTTGGACTTTAACCTCCTCTCACAGTTTGCGATTAACCTCTCAGTGACTCCTCAAGATTTGGAAACTCAGCATGCAATACTTCCACAGTGCTTCAGCTCTTCGATTCGTCTTAAACCTTCTTTGACTGAGTTGTCCTCCCCCTCCTCCCCCTCCTCCCTAACAGACTCTTGGAAACATTGAAGGATTATTTTTTGAACCATGTTCTGAAATTATATTTTTGTACTCGGGCCAGTCTTTTCTTACGGACAATCTGTTGGGTGAAACCATTCCGTGCCTACTGGGATAAATAAACCTCCTGAGATTGACTTTTAAAAATGGATATAAGAGGAGGAAGTGAAGGGCATTGGTCAGTGACTGCTTTGCGATCCAGTAGGCGAGGACCTTTTTAGATTTGTATCCCCTCGTCTGCGCCGAGCCCTCAAATCGTGATAAAGGTTTGACAAGAAACCAGCAAAGCCAGAATCAACTCCACGATGGGACTCTTTCTTCCCAAGACACAGAAGAGCTCAACAGCAGAGAGGATCACATGACCATATAACGTGTTTTTCTCATCAATCTGTAAAACCTTTTAGCATCCCGACAAAAGAAAAAAGGTTTTGTGATAACCATGAAACAAATTCCTCATCAAGCGTGAGGCGAAGTTTCAGGGCCATTCAGTAATTAGTCAAATAAGGTTTGGAGTTTGTTTTTTATGTATGTAGAAAAATGATTTATTGTAAATATATAAATGCAAATATGTATCATATTGCTGTTTACAGCCATGTACTTAAAAGACAAAAAATTACATTTTCTTAAAGTATTGTTTTTAGGAAGCAATCTAGAAGACACTGTCATGAAAGGGTAAAACATTTAATCATTTAAAGTGATACAGAAAAGGTTTATTTGAATAATTAACGTGTATATTTGTAAAGATATTTATAGACTTAACATGTGGTTTCTTAAGTTGGAAAGGTCTAGTTTAGGATTTTAGTACTGTACGCAAAGATTTTATTTCTTCTTTTTTTTGTAACTTATTTTACAACAGAACTGCAGACTCCTCTGGTTTTAGATCCATCTTTGTTATTATTTTTCTGGGTAGTTTTTGAAAAGAAAAAAAGAATGTATAAGAGAAGGGAAGATGGTTATTAGGCGGGAGAGTGATTCGACCGCCAGAGGAGGACTGGGGAACTGAAGGCTCCCGCTGAAGGGCAGCCGGACGTTTCCGCTGAGTTCAGATTCTGATTTGAAAAGTTGACGTTTGCAATATCAAGCAACGATTAGCTCTTGCTGGGCAAGAAATGGCAGCGCTTCAAGATATGTACAGAGAGGCCTTTTAGTACGAATCAAGTACTTTAAACATTTTGAACACCCACAACAATTTGCTGTGAAACATGAAGGGCCTTCAGAGAACCTCAGCCGCCTTTTAAAGGAAAGATCCTTCGACTAATGTTTCATTTAATTGTAATGTCATTACATTTGAGAATTGACACAACTTTAGTTATAACTGCATTTCCCAGAATGATTTTTAGCCGTTAGTCAAGAAAATGTTTGAACCTGTGGCATTTAGAGAAATTTGAAAACATGCAAGTTTTACCCACTTTTTTGTAAGAGCCACCAACTACAAAGAAAATTGACCATGACATGGCTCTCCCCGAACCTAATCTGCATTATTGTGCAATGCATTCTGGGATTTTGAGTCCAGTCAGTGGCGCAAACCGTGGTCTGTTCCTTTTTGAGAATCACACATAATTGATGATTATCGCTCCTTCTGAGCCTCAACACCACATTCTGACATTGACCTTTAACACACAAGAATACATTATATGACAAAAAGGACCCAGGAATTCACCTTCACAATTATCTTTTACAGAGTTAAAGCATTTATAGATGGATATTTTCTTTTAAAGGTAGCTCTGAAGGCTTCAAACTCTTTTATTCTAACGGAAAGGTCACAGGGTGGATTCTAGCAAGCTGCATGCGGTGTCAAGGTGCCCTTGAGCATGACACTTGTGGATTAAAATATCAGCTTGAAGGCAGAGGTGTGAAGCTGTTATGTCCGTTTGTTCGAGAGAGAAAAACCTGCCCATACGCTTGAGATTTTATCGCTGCTCTATAGTATTAATACTGAAATGAAGGCATGCTGTGCGACTTACGAGTCAAACAGCAAAATATATATATTATATAAACAGTATATATATCAGTTTGTTTACCCCGAAGTATGTGGTGGATCCTGAGCTCAGTTTGCAAAAGTGCCAAATTAGTCTTAAAAGTCTATTTCTCCGAGTTCATCAGATCTGTGAACCGAACGCTGCACTGTGGAATGTAGGCGGGCGGAGGTTACATGTGCAGGGAAGGATTGCCAAATGGATATCTCCCCTTCTTTTGATGCAGTCGTTTCTCCAGCTGACCCCAAGAAAGTGAAAGGGTTGAAACGTTTACAGAGTCTGAATTTAGTCACAAAAGGGAAAGCGACGTTTGGAAAAGCAGACATTTGAAGGGTTCGGAAACACGATTCACTCGCTGCTAAACGGAAACGGTGTTAACCCTTTACTGTGCAATGGCCTTATTCTAGTGTGTGAACTGAATTTTTGCAGAGACATTTATTGTAATTACCCAACAAGACTGTGTCAGTACTTAATGAAATCCCCACCAATGTTTAAAGTACTTAAAAATCTGTATTTATTTCAATTCCTACACTGGGAGATTTTTAATTTTTAGCACCAATTTATGTGATTTGTCATTGGTTTATGCACAAAAACAAGGCCTTTGTGAAGTGAAAGGTTACACCCAGTTATTGCTATTTCTGTCTTGAGTGCAGTTTTGGCCCAAATCTATGAAGTGCCTGGAATAATTTAGCGAACAAAAAGGAGATTAATTGATTTATTTTGACCATGTTTTGATTGTATAAATTTGCAAAATATAAAAAAAGATAAAAGAAGCAGTTCTCTCTGGAAGTATGTAAGTATTAGCCTTTGAAAGACAAAAAGGCACTTGTGTAAAGGTTGGATGGATCTAATGAAACGCTGTTTTGTTTTATTTATTCTTCCATGCTGGGTAAAAGCTTTCCCTATGGTGAAAGTATTTTTTATTCATAGCTTTTCAGTGTTTTTTCATTAAAGAGCCAGAACATGATGATGAGAGTAGTCTTTTTATCAGATATGATGCCCCCCATCAGGCTTTGCTCCTGTCTTCATCTATCCTTTTATTTTATTTTTATTTGGATGTCCTCCTTTGCCTTTTCTTTTCATTCTATCAAGCTTTCTTTGACTCTGATACTGACAGCCTCTGTCTCTCTGTTCTTCATTTTAAAAGGATGTGTTGTTTTTAACATTTGTGTTGTTACTGCAAAAGAAAAGCACTGTATTTTTCAAAATGCAATATATTCTATCTTTTATAATAGACAAAACCGCAGCCAAGACCTGAAATTATGGACTTTCCTCGAGGTCATTCAAAGCAATTTTAAAACAAATGAAACGTTATCTTAAGCCTTTAAATGATGTCCTGGCTTATGGATTGTTGCCATCTTATTAAAATCACAAATCTCCAGTGGCAGCTTTTTACTAGGGAAGAGGGAAATACAGTTGTATTTGAAGCGTAGGTTTTTCCGCATGTAAGACTCTACATTTACATAAATCTGCTTAGAAAACCTGATAAAAGACGTCCCTCATGGCTCCAAAAGAATTGGCTTTTTTTTAAGTTTAATTAAGTAACACTATTCTAACGTACATCCATGACAAACTAGAACTGAGGCCAATTTGCCAAAACGTAAAGAAATATGAAATAAAAATCTTCAAGCGTCCGATGGCTTTCCCATGGCAACTATTCCCAACTGTTGCTAACGATTGAAAGCCAGTGTTGCTAAGATACGGGCAATCAATTCCAATCGGAAGCTTTCTAACATTAGCACTGATTCACACTAGATATTCGTTTTGATATATGATATTTCGACACCGAAATCGGAAAGAAAGAAACACATACAGTTGTGTTCTTCAAAATAAAATATGTTAGGCTATATATAAACATTTCCTTTGAGTTAAGTTGATGCTTAACCAATTTCTAAAACAGAAAATGTGGAGGTTTAATTTTTGAGTCTGGTGCAAACATGTCAGTATTGTGTTGCCCAACAGACAGATGTTAAAAACAACACATTTATTTTATGAGTGAACATGTTTTCTTTGCTATTGAATGACTAAACAGCATGGCCTCAGCAGGGAGCGACTCTTACTGTATGTACAGTCACACATCGGCCTTTACCCACCTGTTGTCTCTACTCTGACTGACTTATTTATTCTCTTTCTGCTCAAAAAAAGAAAAAAATCCGGATTGAAAATGAAATTGGGAGGAGAGGGCTGTTATCTCGGCTTCGTTTGGTGTCACAGATATACACCTTTCCTTCCAGGGATATCAAAACTATTCATATTTCACACGTTTTTATTGATTTTATTTGGTTTCACACGGTTTTTCATCCCATTTTCATTTTGTCATGCCATTTCTAACCCAACAATGTTAGTGCAGATTAATTTATAGTTTGAAATATGCTTTTACGTTGCTGATTTAGAGTTTTATGTAGCTATTTTTGAAAGAACTATAGAGAGGAAATGATTTTCATATACATTTATTTCATTTTGCAATCCACATCAGGTTTTGTCATTTTTGTCCTTTGATTGTTTTTCCCCCCAACCCCACATAATGAATTGTTCGTCCCTCTGAACTCATGTTTCTAACATAGAAAGGTGAAACTAACCATTTGGCATTATGTGAGTTCTTTTAGTTGTTGTAATTCATAGCTTCATGCTTGTTTGTTGCAATGTACCTGTTTTGATCATGATGAATGCTCTGTAACATTCCACCACAACAAACCCTCTGGGGAAACATCTCCCACTGAGGGAAAAAACTACAATTTCACATCTCTCTCTCAGTCTCTCTATCTCTCTCTGTGCCTGACAAACTATGCTGTCACAAAGGTTTTCAATAAACATGTTATAATAGCGTTTGCTGTCATTGCTCTGTCTATCACTGAGATGCATGCATTTGGAAAAACAAACAGATCCTGTGACAGAAACAAGTCCAACAAAAACCCAAACACGTTGGTGAAGAAATCTGAAGTTTTTGGAAGTTTATGTAAATGAGATGAAACCAAAATACCACAGAATACAAACAACAGTGAATTTATTTTGCAAAAGTGTCTCAGTTTGTTTTGTCTGAACTATTTGTCAGCGCGGTCGTGGAGTTGGCAGCTTGTTTTCCTTCTACACAAACTAACTGTGGGTGAAACTGAATACAAACAAGCTTTGGACATGGATGGCACACATGGTAACAAGACTAACTGTCTACGTGCTTACTGTAATGTGAGACTGCTCTTAGACATTGCACTGCTTGGAGCTAACTGCAAACATGCTAATGTTTAGGGAATACCTCGTCAACAAAACAACCATTTGTAAATCATTTGTTTACCTCGTGCTACTTTGAATTCTTGAAGAAAACTTAGATTTTCTGCCATGATAGGGTCCACATATTCTTAGCCTCAATAATCAAATCGTATGCTCTCTACTCTTCAAACACATGCATCTGCGTCATAAACCTTACTGAACTTTCTGAAAACTTTTTTGTTTGTAAAAGTGGTTTCAATAAAGGGTTAGGGTTACTCATTGATCATTTTGGGAGTGAAGTATTCGTTTAGGTAGGAGAAAAAACGTTTCCTAATTAGCATTTAACACAAGGTACAACTGAAGCTGGTCGGAGGGTTTTTCGCAGATATTAATTTAGTCCAAAGCTAAAGTCTTGGACAAATAACAATTTTTCCTGAGGTAGTTCTGACTAGAAGTCGTGAAACAAATTTCCTCAATGTCAACCTCATGGTGATGATATATTTAACGTCACGGGATCCCCAAAGATGCTAGGAATCATCATCTGGGGACCGAATTGTCACACGACTCCAACCAATAGTTTTTGAGATATTTTGAGTGTGGTATAAAGTTGTGGACGGACCATCCCCAGAGCCATGCAACTAGTATGACTAAAAATAACCTTGGCTCAAAGGTCAATTTAGTAGTAGAATGTTCAACCGTATCTTTCTCTAGCCTTGCATGTAAACAAAAGGAAGCCACATTAAGGCTTTATTTCCTGTATAAAGACTTTAACTTGCAGCTGAAAGTTGTCTCTAGCTGAACCACGACTGGGTTCAAGGCAACCAGAAAGAACTCAAGAAAAATACTTCCTCTGATCTGCCAAGTAACTTCTTTTAAGTCAAACATGTTCGTAACTCAGTAGTCTCATGTGGGTGTGTTAGATGAAAGTCACTTCAAACCAAGTTTTTTTTTCTCCGTTTCACGCACACCTGCCTGCGAATGGCTCATCACTTCCCTCCTGCTCATCAGCTCTTCAGTATTTCAACTCTGCTCTTAAACCACTCATCTCCTGTTCATCCAAATCCAATGGTAGATACTGTACATGCGTTAAGGCCACTTCTGGAGCCTTTTCCTTGATGAGTGTATCTTTGCTGTGCTTTTGTTAGCCTCTCAATGGATCTCCACCTGCCTTGAAGCAGGTCAACACTTATGACCTGTATCCCAACCCTCCTTTCTTAATCCCTCCGCTCTCCACTGCCCCTCCACCATCATTATCTCCACCGGCAATACCTCCAGGACATCATTACCCAATCTCCACTGTCCAAAAAGTTTACAGGTAATCCCGGTCTCTTTTAAACCTCACGTCCTGTGTTCTGTTTCTGTGTCATTTTAACGGTGACAACAGTGTACAGATGTAAGAACCAGTACTGAAGGGCCATCTACACGCTAACTTCGTGGTGTAACACTATTGCTGCTGATTTTAACACGTCGTCTGACAACAATCTGATTTCGTCAGCTGATCATTTCTGACTACTTGTGCATGTTTCTTTTGTAGTAGCTCATTTTGACATAGCAATGTGAGTAAAATATGAAAATATTTTTCAACTGAAAAGAATTATGCAACTACATGATGACATGCATAAAAGATGCATTGAGGTAAAACATGAATTGGATTTAGATATAGGAGCTATCATTCTAAATAGAGGCATTATTCTCCTTTTAAATTGCAGCAGGAAATGCAGGCGGCACAGATTTCTGCCCCCACTTCCTGTTGATTCTGTCCCACAGTGAACAAATTAGCCTCTCATAGCGTCTTAACTGCTCTTTAATCACGGAAAGTCTTTGCCCCTCCGTCTTTGTTTGTTGAGTATAGTTCCACGCCCTCCCTCGCCGCCTCGCTGGCTGCGGCTCAGTAAACGGCTGCTGGGAGGGGAAGGAACAGGCTGCGGGGAGGGGGTATTTGTGGGGGTATTTGTGGGGGTACTGAAGCCACTCGGCCCCGGGTGGGAGGGCAAAGCTGGACAGTGACAGAGGGAGAGAGAGGGGTCTATGTATTCAGGCTTTTGGCCCTCAGCCCGTCTCAAGTGCGTCCTGAGGGGAACATCCTGCCCCTCGTTGGAACTTCCTCGGCCGGCTGAAGTGGTCCATTCATGGAGGTCTTGTGAGGGGGGCTTGTTTTCCCTGCTAAATGGATGTTTCTGTTTCAGAGGTGTTTGCGCTGGTGGACGCTTTCCATTCCTCCTCCCTCCTCCTCCTTCTCCTCTCTCCTTCCCATTCCCCCTTTTCCTCCTTCTCTGTTCCCCCAATTCTTCCTCCCCACTCCCCTCTCTGCTTACCATTGGCTGCCGGGCATCAAACTCCCTCTTTAGGCTGCTGTGCAACCTTAAAACCACCTCTAGCTGACCAAAGGAGGAGGAGCTGGAGAGGAGGAGGTGTGGCTCCACAGTAACTATAAATTGATATGTTAGTGATACACCAAGTTTGGGGGGTACTTTCTTCTTGCTGTGTCCTGTGTCCATTTCTTCAAGAATGACAACACAGGCTGCTTATTCTCTCTAAATAATTTTTTTAAAACTCTCCACAGCAAAGGGCTGCATTTTGTAGCAAGCCAAACCTCTGCAAATATGCGTCCTTCAAACATTGCTGAGAACATAAAACCATTTGCAGGTCTATTAATGTGTCATATTAAGAGGATATAAAGCTGGGTAATATACAGTAGGGCCCTTGGAACAGAAACACTGGCCGTCCGTCACCTAAGAGCTGCATCAAAGTTGTATTGGTCCATCATCAGTCTCCTGGGGCAGTACTTTGGTAGTCTGGTTCTCTGTAACAAGTATTATGTACTTACTGTCTTCCCCATGATAGGAACGTAGCGTTGTGAAAGTTGCTAAGCTGCTGAACTGAAGAGGAAATGGGAAACGGAGGAGCAGAAACTGTCCCAGAGTCCAGGAGGAGAGATTTCTGGAAGATTCTCATGCCTCCTGACAGGCCGAGCTTAGGGGCCTCACTCGCTGAAAAGCTCAGCCATTTTTATCGCCGTCTGGCTTCATGTGCTGCCAAAAAGCACTTTAATTATTTCCCATTCAGTCAAAGCCACAAAGCTGTAAGAGTTCCAGTATATACAAACTATTACCCCCTTTTTTTTTGCAGACAACTGAAAATAATTGCAAGTTTCAGCCTGGCTTTGAAAACGCAGCTTTATGTGTTTTGCACAGTTTGAAGTTATTTTGGTGAGGCAACATTCAGTGGAAAATCAAATATGGCTGCTGGACTGCTTGTCTCATCATAGAAAATAGAATTGGAAGGGATGAAACCCTCTTTAATGGTCACACATGCAGAGCACACAGCACACACAGTGAAATGTGTTCTCTCCATTTAACCCATCCTAGTACCAGGAGTCTAGTACTAGGAGCAGTGGGCAGCTAGTGTACAGTGCCCGGGGAGCAATGGGAGTGAGGGGGGAAGGGGGATGTCCGGTGCCTTGCTCAAGGGCACCACGGCAGGGCAGGAGGTGAACTGGGACCTCTCCAAGTAGCAGTCCATATTTTTAGGTCTGGTCGGGGACTTGAACCGGCGACCCTACGTACGGCTCACAGTCCAAGCCCCTACTGACTGAGCCACTGCCGGACATCGTGTGTGTGTGTGTGTGTGTGTGTGTGTGTGTGTGTGTGTGTGTGTGTGTGTGTGTGTGTGTGTGTGAGTGAGTTCCTGAAACTGGACCTTGGTATGTTGTGACTGTAAGTGTGCCAAATCAGCGATTAACTGCGCTCCCTCTGAGACAGGCGTGTAGCCGAGTGACGTTCAGGAACAGGTGTGTGTAAAACAATCCGGTTTTCAGCGGTCCTTGGAGAGCCCAAGTCCCAATGAGCAGCAGGAATAGACCTGATGATAGTTTAGGGACCAACATAGGTTTGTTTGCTGCTTAAGTTGTGGATGCCCCTCTGACAGCGGGGGTCTTCTCGGGTGTTTGTCAGAGGAGCAACAGTTGGTTTTCGATTATATTCTTGATCAATCATTTTCTTTCTTAAAAACAAAAGATATTACTATGTGAAGTTTTGCCAATAAATGAAGTTCAGTTAAATGTTTATTTAAATTAAGATGAGCCCCCTACAGAACATAATAACATAATGAGGACAATAAGAAAAGAAAACAAAGGAAAAAATACTGCATCGACAGGAAGTCCATTTATGGAGTAAAGAGTCCCGCCCATGGTGTTTGATTGACAGGTGGTACTTTCACTATGAGTGTTATTATCAGCTCACTGGAGACAAAATGCTAAGTAGAAATAATGAACTTAAAAAGTATACGTCTCTTAGCCTTGTCTTTTTGTAACAATGTAGAAAGATGGATAATGTATACGCTAAACTACAAAATTGTCATTATAATCCACATCTTTCGCTTTGTGTTAACAGCGGGGTTCCACTATAACTGATTTCACAGCGTTTGTATTTCTAGACACCAGAAGTAGCTCATAAGACTCTTTGACTCTGCAGCCAAGAGCAGATCACTGTCAAACCTTTGGACTTCTGGAGCAAGTGGACCTGAACCCACTGTAAAATCAGTTTCACACCACCTAAAACAGTTCTTTGCATCTGGACTTTACTGATATAGAACAATACACTTGGGGAGATGGTTAAGTGGGTTTTTCAGGCAACTCAGTATTTTCTTTATACTGTGTTAAAACGATCTGTAATATTTAACCTGCAGGCAAATTATCAAACGGTCTATGCGCAACAGTAGAATCAAGACAAAGTAGCCAAAAAGGCTCTGTAGAGCTGAAGAGATTTCAGCCAACAATCAGTGGGTTTGGCATTTCAAGGAACTAGTAATTTGACTAAACCGTAATGTACATTAATGTAATGTGACTAGCACATGTTTTCTGCCCCTGTGTGAGAGGAAATCATTTTCCATACTAGCAGGTGGTGAAGCCTTCTGTGTGTGCCCTCTGACCTATAGTCGTTGCTATAGTGCTTGTGTTTCTTACTTCTGTTTCTCTTCTTGTGCACTTAGTTTCTTAAGCCGCACAGCCAATCAGCGTGATTTCTCTCACCAACGGGCTACGCTGCCAATTCAACATGCTCTGTCCGCCGGAAAAAACCCGCTGATAAGGGATTATGCTTAGTCGGGACACATCACAAAAACAAGGGATATTGGCACTTGTCTGATGTTTCAAGGCTTTAAGTTACAATTTCTAAATAAGATGTCAAGAACTCATAATCTCCTTGCCAAATACTGTGTAAATTATCCGTGTGTGACAGGTTGTTGGTTCCAGAAAGTTACAAAAATGTACTCCCACTTATTAAGTGTAGGGGACGGGGTCATTATACTTTAAGCATGTGATCTGACAATCCCTTTACTTGGAGCATAATGACCCTCTCAAGCAGTCCCTTGAATCATTAGAGAGCTCTGTTTGACCTCAGTCTGTGCTGCAGGAGTGTGTCTGCTGCTTTTCTCTCCTTCCTCGTCCTCCTCTGAGAGATTAGGAATACCATCGACGGCCAGGACTCCCTCTGCCATTCCCATTTATGGAACATCTGTTCCATCTCCCTGGCCTTGTCTCTAATTGCTGGATTAGAGGGTGACGGGAAGGCCCTGGTTGTTGAGAGTCGTCTCTGAGCTGTTTTGACATGTTCACCCATGATGTGCGATCATGAGGGAAAAATGTTAGTGTGGGTCATGATATGTCGGTGTTCAATAGCATTTTGCAGGATGATTCAAAGCAGAGGAGTGTGTTTACAATTCCCTCTGGTGGTTTTCTGATGCTGTCTCAAGGGATTTACAGAGAGACAGGTCATGCATAACTCTTTGTCTGCAGTGTGAGCTATAATGAGGGTCTTGCAATTACATGTCATTTCCATCTATAGTATTTCACACAAAATTACATTACTTTTTTCACAACCAATAGTATCATAGCACAGCACCCAGCAACAGAGGCGTGGGAACAGTTTACTAACTACAGGTTTAAATGTTCAAGATATGCAATTAATGCAATCAGGGATCAAAGCTGAGAAAACATAACATTTGCAATCATTCGAATACATTAATATGAATGCCAAACACAATTAGGCTGTAACAAAACTATAGGTAACATCTTGTATTTTCGTGTTGCTGCAGCTACAGTGGCTCGTTAAGAAATGATTGGATAATGAGAATCTGGTTCCTTTCAGTACTATTTTCAAATGCCGTAGATATTCTTGGATGCCAAATAACAAGGATTTCTGCCTCTGTCTCAGTCTGTGCTTCCTTGAATTTTTTAAAAAGCATGATGTTTCTCACTTGCCTTACAAAACCTTACTACTTAATACTATTTGAAGTATTTAAGTAATTCCTAAAGAAGTCCTATTATACTCATTTTCAGTTTAATGGTGCATATTACAAAATAAAAAATGAAAATGTTATACTTCTACAAACATGACAAAGCTGAGGGCCCATGCTCCTGAAATTCAACATACCTGCTATAGCTGTCAGTCAACCAGATTAGTTTCCCATGCTAACCTATTATAAATTCAAACCAGATCAATTGACCTAAAGCTAGCTAGGTTGGTGGAGTTTACTTTAATTGGGTTATTACTGTACATGTTTAAAGATGTGTCAATTATGCTATTGCTAAGTTAAGGTTAAAGTAATTATGACTCAGATTTATAGCAACAACTTTCAGCCCTTTTGAGGCTGTACTCAGTAGTGAGAAATGTGGCAACAACCAAACCCTGACTAAAGTGTTGGAGTAATAGTTTCCCAACATGCTCAAACGAAAACCTGAAAAACAAGATCAAAACAACAAACCGAGTGAACTTGCAGGTTGATTGATAGATAAGAAAGGAACATTTGAAGCTGCAGGTTATCTGGAAAAGAATGTGATTTTTGTCTTGTATAAATGCTTCACAAATTGCACGAGACTCAAAGGCATCATTGTTTAGTTTATTTGCCGTGAAATTAGGAGTCATTAAAGCTGGGGAAAATGGTTCCACATGTGAAAACCGTCCTCCAACTCACGCTCAACGTAAACAACAAAAGAAAGGCTGCTCAGTTTCCTTTTCTCTCTCCGTGTTTCATTTGTATAACCTCTGGCTCGTCACAGGTAGCCCCACTGAGAACAAATCTCCTCTCACGTCTGACCTAGAAAAAAGCATCAATGACAAACGTAACAACGTACACCAGCAACAATACATCTCTTTCTTTTCCTCACTTGTCACAGTTTTGTTTGACCTTGCAGAGAGTTTTTTGATCATGAGCATAAACACACACACAGAAACACACTCCTTTTTGTCAGCCAGAATTGAACATGACTGATGCCACCGAGGTAACACAATGCTACCGGTGAGGAATTTAAAGTGAGCCTGTGAAACTTAGCTGCTACCGTCAAGACAGATCTCATGCGGCCCGTGTACACAGGGACAGAAGGTGTGAACAGGAAGTTCATGGCCGCCGCAGATTGAGACCAAACGGTATTTTCAAAGCGGCTGACGCACGATGATGTCATCAGGTTAAATCACAGGACCTTGGCGTTGTTGATTGACATGTGGGATACATATTTGACACAAAACAAAAAAGCAAAAAGTGGAAAAGAAGGCATCATCGTTTTAAATCAACATCCTTGCCTTTGTGACAGAATAGATGAATGACAGCAGAAATGTGATGATTTGTGATCATTATCAGATAATCTTCTTTAAACATCATAACTGTGTGACTGTAAGCATTGGAAAGAGACAAGTTATGCATGTTTCAAAACATTCAAATACTGATGGTCAGTCAAAAATGATGTGATAATAGGTTAAAATTATAAATAATAAAACTGACTTGAAATATTCTTAAAATGGTAACATTTCTCAAATTGTATCCCATCATTTGAAATGACTAAACTACTAGTTTAACTTTCTAGTTATGGCTTACTTTAACAATTTTGTAAATAATACATAGAGGTTTTGAATGACTATATCCTAATTTGTACATGCAGTAGTAAATAAAAATAAGAAGTTCATAAGAACAATTCTCATAAGACTGACAATCATTTAAATTTGACTCCCCGTGATTGTATTTTATTTGACTATCATGCTTACCTTTTAGGAATATTATTCCGTAGTGAGCAAACGCTGCAACAGATTTAATTATCTCCCCCTGTAGTTTCCACAATGCTGCCATCAGCCAGTCTCCTGAAAGCATGATGAAACACTCTTATTACTGTTGCAAAATAAAAGCACAGCTCATATATTTTTCAGAACTGCAGCCGAGATGTCCGGCTTTCACAAATGTGAATCATATATATCAGCTTTTTGCATCACTTCTTTTAAATCTTGACTTGCAAAACTTTACTCTTGGTGCATTTGAATTAACAGAAGCCTTGAATAAACGTGTCACTTTTTGACTGGTTCATTTAAATAACAGTGAAGCCGGACAGGGTCAAAAATGAGGGCACAAGGTGTGATTATGTGTTGCCATTTAAAAAATATGAATTATTCAAAAAGGGCATCCTTACTCAACTTTGACATATACCAGTCTGTGATAAGACAAATAGTCACAATACGATATGTTCAAATTATTAAATAGTTTCACTTGTTTTTTAACTCAGAAAACAGTAAAATTTCATATACGGTAAATAAGGTATTTTGGCCCTAAATTCCAAAACAAAGGGAAAAATGTGTGGCAATGGGTTGGACTGAAGCAAAACTAAAGGTGTAACACAAAATGTATTGACATTTTATACTTTATGTTTTAAATAGCAGTCAAGCCAGACGGGGTCACAAGGTGTGATTATGTGTTGCCATTAAAAAAATATAAATTATTCAAAAATTGCATCCTTACTAAACTTTGACATATACCAGTCTGTGATAAGACAAATAGTCACAATACAATATGGTCAAATTAATTAATTATTTCACTTGTTTTTTAAATCAGAAAATGGTATAATTTCATATAAATAAGGGTGTATCGGCCCTAAATTCCAAAACTAAGGGAAAAATGTGTGGTAATGGGTTGTACTGAAGCAAAATTAAAGGTGTAACACAAAGTGGATTACATTTGATACTTTATGCTTTAAATATGGGCACAAGGTGCATAGTAATCGGGAGGACATTACGAGGGTTAAGAGATACAGATCAAGAGTATTAACTAAACAGTACATTTACACCATATCTATTCTNGAGCAAATAAAAGCACATATGAGTTATTAAAGTGAGTATCTTTCGCAGTATGAAAAGCAGGGTACAAACACACACGTGTGTGTGTGTGTGTGTGTGTGTCACACACACACACACACACACACACGTGTGTGTTTGTACCCTGCTTTTCATACTGCGAAAGATACTCACTTTAATAACTCATATGTGCTTTTATTTGCTCATCTGACAGCTCTACATTTTGTCTTAAAACCTGGACCGAATGGTGACTTAGGATTTGTTCAAGCTAAATATTTGTATTTGTTAAAATGGCCGTTACCAAAGTAGACTTCATGGGAGTTTCCTTGCTTGGTGATGTCCTAATCAGTAATGATTTACACACTTTAAGATGGCATAACTTGCACTAACTTTGACCTTATTTGTGTGATTTCTGCAACCAATATCAACGTCACAGTTTGGTTCAAACTTCACAGTTAGTCCTGCTAAACCTTGCCTTTACCTAAATAGAAAATATACACACACCACAGACATGGCTGCTATTGTTCTGGAAATTAAAGACAATTCTAGTGTCAAATTGGCCGATAATCTGATTTGTGCAAAGGAATTAACTTTGTCCACTTGGCAGGCATCTATCCTCCCTTCTCTGCTTTTTGCCAGAAGACCATCGGGAGAGAGAGCTGAGTGGCTTCTGGAGGACGGTGGAGAATGAGCTCATGACTGCAGCAGCTTTCTTGTCTTTCTTTCTTTCTATCTGTTTGTCTCTGCTTTGAGGACTGTCAGCTGTGGCCAGCAGCATCATTTCATCTGGCAGCTACAGTGACTCAACTTCTCAAATCTTCTCTTCCTTATTTCCGTCTTTTCTCTTCTTTCCCCCTGTCTCGCTGTCAATCTGCAAATGTTTTCCATCCCAACTCCCTCATTAATAGCCTGACTCTGTCACCATGCCAACATCTTTATTAACGTCCTCTCTGCATGTGGATGTGGAGGTTCTTCCGCTCACCGACAGGGACTCTCCGCCTGGCTGTGCGTTTCGTCACATGGATCCTTCCTGCTATAGCCGGCTAATTAGCGGTGGCTTAGCGCACATTAAGCAGCGATAGGGGTTTAACGTTTCTGGGCTAATCCCTCTCCTTTTGGCTAGGAAATCGGAGCCTTGTATGTCATGAGGTAGACTTACATGCAGAGATTAAGTCTGGCAGTCTGAGGCTATTTACCGGCATTCAGGATGTCTGCAGTAAGCTCTGCCACTGCTGCCACTTCGGCCCATTTAGAAAACACTTCAGGCTTTCACCATGAATTGAAGCTGCGCATTAAAACACAATCAGGTTTTACATTGCAGGTGCAAAGCTTGTCCGCAGCGACTTTCAGTACAGCAACGGGAAGTGTTTTGCGTTGTAACTCTAAAGCTTATTCTGCTGCTTTCTTCTATAATCTCCTTGCATCTCCTTATAGAAAACGGCAATGCTGTATGAATATAAAGATTACATGTCCAATTCTCCAATATCCAAAGTGAGCAAAAGCAGGGATTAAATGTTGAAAGTGAGCCAAGACAAAGAATATTAACAGAAATTCCTATGCTCGTTAAATCGAGTGCTACCAAATACTTTTAAAACCTACTTTTAGAGTCGTAAAATAAGAGGATTATTATAATAAAGGTGATTACTTATACATCATATTTTTGCCCATTTTATTTTAGTTTGTCCAGAAATGAGGAGAGAGAGATTGGGGATTAATACAAGAGTTTTCCAGCTGCTCTTGCAATTTTATAAAAAGGTACAACTACATGTAGCTAAACCTAATGCAGCCCAATAGAACAGTCCTTCATCTAGGAGGTTATAATGTGCAGTTGTCCCATCATTTGCTAGAAACAAAAACTGTTTTTTTTCTCTCGCCAGTCGATACTTTGACAGCTTTTAATGATTGTAGTTGGATTTCAATAGGTTGGGTGAAACACTAATGACGCCCCGGCGGCTTTTGGGCTGTTTAATAATCAAAGCGTGTGTCTGTTTTATTTTGAGTTCAATGTGACAACATTTGGTTTGGTCGAAACGTTTACAAAGAGGCTTTGATTTCGCTTGGGCCTGTCGCACCGTCACAAAAACAGTTCCACATTTTGCCTCTGGCACCAATTTTGACAAGCAGTTAAGTTGGACTGGGATTCAGTTCAAGATATGATTGACTATCTGATACCGCCTGCATGGTTTTGGGTGTTTTTTTACTGACTTGCAGTTCACTGTCACGATGTGGACTGGTCTAATGCAAACAGTGAGAGTAAAGTTAAGCATTTTTCAACGGTATAAACATGAATGAAATCTAACTTTCTATTTTCTGCAGGTTTTAGAGATTATGTGTCAGGCTCTATTGTTTCACACTTATCCTTTCTTTCATTACTTTCTTTTCCTCATCTGTGTCTGACTGTCTCTCCGCTCACCTTCCTCTGTCTCCCTCCATATGCCACAACAAAGGCAGCACAGTGATGCGTCTGGCTGGTCGAGAGCCCTCTGAAGGGCGGAGACGCTTTGAGTCTCTATGGAGTCATGCTAGCTGACAGAACAGAGTGTGTAAAGCGGGCGCAGCCAGAAGAAGCCATCGCTCATTGTTCTTTGTTCACATGCACCTGAACTCAGCACGTCTCCGAATGCCAAAACAGCTCACATCACAACAGTGAGTGTTAAACTGCAGCAGAAACACCGGCTTTTGATCTGCAAGATAGTGGCTTTCGGTATAGTGCTCTGGGGAGAGGCTTGAATACGAGCAAAGTGAGCGGTTATGAGAGCCATATAATTCCAATTACAGATATAAAAACCCAGATCACACTCATAGAAATCTAATCAGTTGCATAAATCCAATGATTGTCATGTAATTGCCAATAAAAGCTCCCTTCTAAGCCATTTATTTTGCTCCTACAGACAACATCTTTTATCACGGTGACAAGTGAAACTCTATAATGCAGATTCACTGTGGACGACATAAACACACAAGAGGACTGTGGAACTACAGCAAATACTCGGCTGCACTTTTCAACCAATTCATCATGTAATAAGGTTTGTTAATAAATAGGATTTGCCACACAATAATCCTTAATTGAAAGATATAGAGACTTGATAAGGAGTTTGTGAACGTTTGTGAGAACCACCTGGGGTGAGGTTTTAGGCTGTGTGAAAAAACGTCTTTCAAACATTAAAACTATCAAAGATTAGAGGGTACACTTCAGTTTTTTTTTTTTTAAATCAAATTACAGTTCAGTATACAATAAGTACATTAGCGTCCTTTTTCAAGTCATGCTGGTTGCCATTGCTTTGTTAAACTTATGTTTTATATCTGATGTTTGTACTGTTAAGTAACTTTTGTCTACGTAAAAAACAAAACGCAATCTGTCATTTTAACTGTGGTTTGATTATGATTATTTTAGTGATTTAACCACATAGCCTTTAACATTAATAAAGGCCATATAAGGATACAATAATTATTTCTATAGCCTTTATTTAAAATCTATACTTCTTAATGTTCCCATAAAGTTGTATAATAATGTCTAAATAATAATAAAGTTGTATGATAATGTGTAACTCCCCTCACTCTGACCCTCACAGCAGTTCACAGCTCCGGGTCACTCAGCTGTGTGTGGCAACAGTTGCTGCTCATTAGGCTTAACGACATAGTTGTGCTGCCTTAATGCAACTCAGGTTGTATTCTGCACATTAAAAAACACATTAATGCTCAATGTTTAAGTCCTAAGAATACTGTAGCTACGGGACAAAACTACTGGAGGATGCTTTGTTCTGCTTTCAGAAATGTAGAAGGACTGTAAGTTTATTTTATTTTTACATTTCAATGGCATGTTTTCAAAAAACAGCATAGCAGTCAATAAAAAAGCCAAACTAAAATATTTATAAATCAGCCTAGATCACAATTAAAAAGGGTAAGGTATTAAAAAAACACCAGCTCGTAATGAGGTCTCATAGGTGGTTACAAATATGGAACATTAGTTTGATGATTTGGTAGAAAAAAGTTTGGTAGAAAATAATATGAAGATTTATACAGATATCAGTTAAAGTTATTTGGTTTTGTTTTGTTTTGTCAAATGTCGTTTATCATAAGCATACGAGTCCTAAAATATCTCTTTCGGCATGAAAAGTTTCAAATTAGTGCCATTCTGCTGACACTGAATGGCAATTTCACTAAAAGGATGTAGGCTATTAAAAAAAAAAGGAAATTAAGAATTCAACATTTTCATTACCTGTATCTTCTGAGTCTTCGCCATAGTCTTCATCATCACCGGATGAGAGTGAATCTTAAAATAAAAGAGAAATAGAGCCGATTTAATATTTCATTTTCAAAAAAGAAAGTTGAACAAATGTTATTTTGGATCTGTACTAAATCATCTGGACAAGTTTCTCATTCTTCAGACTAATTGAACTATGTCAGCCATCAGATAACACAAAAAGTACATCTGGAAAGCTTGTAGCCCATTGCGAGAGGAAAATAGCGAGGGGGAAAACAAAGCAGGAATTGTGTGCCTGTTAAATGCTCAGTGGAGAATAAAGAGTGTGGGTTCGCCACAAGTTAATACACACACATACGCATGAATGCATTTTAAAACTGACCTGCTCAATGAGAAACTCATGAATGAGTCTACAGTTCTCTGCAGTGTGGCGACTTGCTCAGAGATTACAAACAAAATATTTCCACAGACGCTAGAAATGAAACACACTGGTGTGTGTTCACGTGTGCAGACGCACATACAAAAACAACTCTTTCTGTCTTTGCAACACACTCTGGCGCTAACTCTTGCTAACAGTAAGCGTGTCCGATGACCTCTAATTATTCTCCAGACGCAGATACGAAACAGATTCACACATTTTCACGGCTGTGTTGTAATTATTTTTCAATCTGACCTCAAGTTTTCTGGTTCGGCTCCACGGGTCTGGTTAATGAGAGCCAGCTGCTACCTCGACAACCCCGTTAGCTTAAGCTGCTCCTGAAATGCCTGACTAGCAGCTTTTAGTTTCTATTATTTGACACCTCAATTCAACACTCCAGTCTCAGCAGTAGAAGCTAGTTAAAACTTCAAATTACAGTCTGGGTGAGCTTCATTATTGCAAAAACAAACCAAAAAGGTTTCTGGCTCACAAAATAGAGCTAATAGATGAGTGATTTATGATATTATTGAAATCTGAACACTCAGACATGCTAGCAGCTACAGGAGGCTGTTGTTTAGCGTGTTGGCATGCTAATAGTTGCTAATTAGCACTAAACACAGCCAAAGTTAGAATATTAGCTTGAAGTATATAAACTTGATTGTACAAATAAAGAGTAATGCACTAAAAATGTGAATTATAACAACTCAACTAAAGTGAACAGTTCTTAGACATCTATAACTAATTTTATTAGCACACTAGGATATTTGCTTTGGCTGAAGCTAATCTACACCCATGTGTAAGCAACATATTTAACAAAGCTATTAGGTCCCTACAAAACCTCTAACCAAAGTTACTCATTTCAATACACTACATTTTACATATAAAATACAAATAAAACATCTTTCAGTCCCTCACAATACAGCCCTCTTTCTTCCAACATGCGTACCGGGTGTGTTTGTTTTTGAGAACAATATTAGCTTGCATATCTGCACTGCCTGGAAGCCGTCCATGTGTTACATCTGATACCGTTTCTAAATATCTGACACCTTACTTAAATATTTGAGGGAAAACAAAACAGTCCATGTGTATTTTAGATGAAGCCGAGGCTCTGTGTTTGAAGTAGGGCAAGAGAACAACAGGATATTGCCAACAAAGACTACTGTTTAAAGTCTGAGCCAAGTAGGCCTACTGAATATTAAAATGATATTCACTTGCTCTGTGGTTTTTCTCCAGAAACATGCTAAGCTGGAAGCACATCAAGTTATCTCACCTCACCTCAATGAGAGATTTGTTTTTACTCTTGTTTAAAAAAAAGAAAAATCTGATTTATGAGCTGAACATATCTTGGAAAGGTTGGGGTATCTTCCTTTATAAGTCAGTGGTGTTGGGGACTGGGAGTGTGTTTGCATGTGTTGTCCTGCAGTGTTGATACTGTTTGATATGTGGGTCCAGGAAGAGAAGAAGAAGAAGCTGTCCACCTCTGATCAGTCCTGGAAAAGGCAATTTTCTCCTAAACTTGCAGCCAAACACGTGTGTGTGTGTGTGTGTTGATGGGGGGCAAACTCTCTCATTTCTTGCCACCCCATCTGTTTTCAATAATGAAATGTTTCGAGCTAATTGCTTTCTAATTAGTTGTCAATAACAGGCTCAGCTGGTGTCCATGAGTTTTACGGGAATGAAACACCGACTTTCAAGCTACTGCTCGCTCCTTTTTGACCCCCACACCCCTCTCCTACAGAAGCTCTGTTTGCATCACACACTTGTTTAAGATGTCACTCATCCTCTCACCCTATAATGAATTTCACCTTTGACTGTGCATCATGAGGGGGAATCAAAACTTGGCTTGGTGTTAGCTGGTGCAAAGCTGTGCCAGTGTGTGTGTGTGTGTGTGTGTGTGTGTGTGTGTGTGTGTGTGTGTGTGTGTGTGTGTGTGTGTGTGTGTGTGTGTGTGTGTGTGTGTGCAGCTTGGCAGACAGCTAACGGGGAGTTGAAACCGAGAAGGAGGAGAAAATAATCGAACTTTCCTCTTGAGCAAAGTTTTCACCGTCTTTCTTCGAGTCAGTATAAAAAGCTGTCATGTCTAGACAACACTGCTGTAATTGTTCCACTCTGTTTATTGACAGGAAATACTTTGATTCTTAGCTGTCTGTCAGACGGGCAGAAAAACCTGGGGCAGGTCGGTTTTCTGAGAGATCCAGGGTGCAGCCAAAGTGCCTGTTTCTATTGGAGCCCTGCTACTGACTCGAGTATCTCTGTATGTCCTTGGTGTTATGTCTTATTTAACAGGCATATTTCTGAACATGTGATTTGCAGATCTTACATCTTGTTCCTCATTGCATAGAGATAATTTCTATATCTTTAGTTAAATCTTATTTATTAGGACTTCTAGAGGCCCGTAATAAGGTTAAACGCGGCCAATCGGGTCGCTCCCATCAGTGGTTTTCAAAAGGATGGTACAGTGAAGTCAACAACTTTGTTCCTTATCTTTACATTAGACTGTTTCCATGCCACAAAGGGACAATCGTTTATGTAGAAACTCTCGGGATTGGCATTTAGACATCACAGGATGACATTTTTGGCAGAATCTGGCTCAAATAAATGACAAAAGTATCTTGATTGTCTTAAGAATAAAGCAAGTATTGTTTCTGATAAACCATTAAATTATCTCATGAGCAAATATTCCATTCACCTGTCACCCTGACGGTGTAGTTGCTGAGCAGCGTGTTGCTTTGTGCGAGCCGACACGAATAAACGCCTGAGTCCTCGTACGACACGTTGATGATGTGCAACCTCTGGCCCAGCCGCGTCCGGTTGCCAGGAACCAGCCCGGCGCCGTCTTTGAACCAGACGACGGGCTCGGAGTGGTCCTCCAGGTCACATGGTATCTCCAGGTTTTCCCCCATGCCCAGGACATAGTCCTCCAGGAACGCTGACTCACTGGACCCAGAGTCTGCAAACATGAAGAAGACACAGTGGGGTCAGACAGATGCTTTGTATTCCACACAACAATATTCTTCATATATGATTGTATGTATTTTTAAGTCTTAAGATTGTTTTATTAATTCTTGTGATTTGTTTTAAAATGTAACCTGAGAAACTTTATGTGATAAAAGCTTACATTTTTGGAAATGTGTGGACTTGTTGAAATTAAACATTATAGGCTAAATAAGGAATCAAACAATCAAAACACTTTTCTCAGCACAGGTATCTTTGTAGAAATCTAGTAAATAAGGGATTAGGATTTTGAATGAACAGCGTTATCTAGAGGCAACATTATTCACATGTTTTTTCAGTATAAGAAAAAGACCCCCGTTCGTTCTGAAACAATGAGGCAGTCAAGCAGAAATAACCGCCGACCCGCTGGAGTACTATCAGCTAATCTTCCTCTGGAAGTCAGAAAATTGCAGCTTTTTATTCCAGCACGAAGATGGAGACAGATCTGGGCTGTGTGGAAATGAACGCCCCCCCCCCTCCCTCCCTCCCTTCTCCTCTCCAACCTTTGCTGTCACACACCAGCTCATTTACTCCACCAGCTCCATGTGCCAGCTTGGTTTGAGCCGGGGAAAAATCAACATGTTTACTGGCTTCGCTAAGGATGCCGGTCTCCGCTGAGGACGGGGGAGACATGGAGGGCACGTCTGGGTAAATAAACAGTGGTTCCCCTTGTGTCTCCTCATGTAAGAGGTGTCTTCTCATCCAGAAGTCCATTATACAGATAGAAAAGTAACTACTCTAGTCGCTCAGGCAACCATTCATGCAAAACGCCACAAACACAAGGACACTCATACGCACACAGAGGCATGCATACCTCCACATATGCTAGCATGTAGCACAGACACCCGCTGTGAAGGCTTTCAATGAGCTGCTCGGGCAACAGAGTACACAACACACTCGCCCATGGGAAAGAGAGTGGATGAGGTGTGGTAAGAGCTTGATTTATGACGGCAAATACACCCACTGTTGACCAGCGGCCTTGCTCACAAGCAGCGAACGTGAACGCAGCGCTCTCACAGACAGCCTCGAACTGAGGTTAGGTGGGGTTGAAAGGCAAGGTTAGAATCAGACGATACAATCTTCTCGAGGAATACATAGTCGGAGATTTAAATAATAAATGGGATCTTTCAGATTCTGATGCGGACTTTACAGGCGGACTTTACAGGCGGACAGACGTGACGTTTATGTGGGAGAACAAGCAGGTATCGCTCCTTTGAAACATGTCTGTATATCATCAGTCGTCCAAAATCAAACTACAGAGAAGTTGTTCTTTGTACTGCGGGTCTTAAATAAAACAAACTGAATAGAGAGTTGTGAATAGTTTTCTCTCTTTTATTGCACCCATTAAAATCCAGGAGATGTCAAGTCCATAATGTGCTTAACGTGGCTGTGCAGTTCTCTGCGTGGCCTCTGGCTTTGACAACAATATTTACAACTCCTCTTTTTGAGAGCAGAAAGGCCCATTCACGGGAAGAAAAACACAGAGGCGACGGTGCACAGAGCATAAATTCTATCTGAGCATGAATGGCTCGCTACCTTTCGTGTATGACCTCTGTGAAAGAAAAGGAGAAAATGGGGCTAAGAATGTCTGCAGGATCTTAAACATGGGAAATCGAGCTTTATGGGGTAGATATAATAATCTCCAGAGACTCATAGCTCACTTCGGCTTTATGGAGCACGAGCATTCGAGCACAACCTCCTCTGGCAGTGACGAAAAACTATTTATTTGTATTACGCACTGCTTAAAGGGCTAGTTCACCCAAATTAAAAGAACATATTTTCTCACTCACGTCTAATTGTGTCGAACCATTCAGATAGTGTCCGTTTTTTATTTGGAACTATCCTCTATATCTATTCAAAGCATACTGTGGTCTCTTTGGAGAAAAATGTGGGTTATAAAAAACATTTTATTTAATAAGGGTTTGTTCATAGCAAGGCTAGGCAATGATGTGGCTTTGATCCTGGGAAAATAGATAGGGGGAACGTTTGTTCACCGCTTGTGTGTTTACTCTGCCAGAGGCGAAACAAATGCAATTTTCCTAAAGAACACAACAAAACAAAGATATATTTCTCATGCATTAAAAACTCAATTTCTCAGGTAAACGAGCAAAGAGCAAAGCGCCCTTTTTCAGTCACCAGCAATGACTAAATATCTGCCTTTGCTTCGGATCCTGCACTTTGAAATGCAGATTTAAATGTGGGTGAAAAAGCTGCTTTGAATAAAAGTGGTTCTGGTTTGAAAGACTTCCCCTTGGTGCCACAGCACGACCTTTCAGGACAGATCTACCAGCCGCTGAGCTTTAGTGGAGACTGATGCTGCCTCGCTCTACCTTTCCTAAGTGAACGTCCTGTAATGTACGGTCACAGGTTTGATCACAGTGACAGGAGACAGCTCTTTGAAATGTAGTCATGCAAGTGTGTCACTGGGAAATATGCAAATAGATGGATTCCTAGTTAGTAAGTGAGCACTTTAAATTCCTGAAAAGAAAATCCTGTCGCTGTGTGTCCAGCTGTGGAATACTCAGTTGTTGAGCAGCTTTAAGGTGGGAACACGAGGAAGTGAATGAATGTTCAGTCACTTGGTCACCTTCCTCACATGTGAGGAAGGAAGTGCTTGAAATCAAAATGGGCCGATTTTTCTTTTGTGATTCTGTGAATCTGACATTGAAGCTTAATGAACCGGAGTCCTGGAAAGTCAAAAAAGGTCCATGTTTTGATGAAAGTGTTTCAGAAATCCTTGAAATAACTCTAGGTTTCCCCTGCAGTAAATTATAAAAATTGTTTTCCATTCTATAGTGCTTAGATAACAACCTGCTAAACAAAGTTTGATGAGTTATTGGGAATATTTACGTGCCTTGCCTTGCCTTACATTAAAAGTTCATTATTACTTTAAAAGTTTTACTAGCAAGCAGGTTTACCTTGGTACTGACTGCCAAGTGGTAAGCGCCTTGGCTATACAGTGTTTTTTCAAAAAAGATGGTACCAAGTAGAAAACGACAAACATTCATGGTCCTAACTTTTGTTTGTTTCGAAGCCAAAATTGTACACTTATTCCATGGAAACACACTGATAAAAACATTTTGACATCACAGGAAAAAGTTTAAAGGCAGACTCCCAAATAAATCAACTATTCAGAAGTCAGAGAAGAATATGAATCTGCATGATGTCTGATATTACTTGAAAACATGCCCAATAATGGCCTCACATGATAAAAAATAATCATTACATTTGGTTTGATTAAAAACACGAATTCAAAGGTTTTGCCCTTTCAAATCCTTGTGTTTATATTCTTTGTAAACTACTTGATGACATGTTGTATCAAATTCATGAATAAATCCAACCTAAAGTCATTCTGAAAAAGCACAACAATGAAAGCTCAGCTGCAGCCTTTTGGTGCAGTCCGGCCAGATATCAACACCGAGACATTCCCGCTGGTTTATCCGGTGTGGCATGTGTGAGCTATCAGCTGCCTGGTGTGTGTGTGTGTGTGTGTGTGTGTGTGTGTGTGTGTGTGTGTGTGTGTGTGTGTGTGTGTGTGTGTGTGTGTGTGTGTGTGTTTTTGATGGGGGTGGGAGCACTCTCACCGGAACCATGGGCCAGCTGGAAGCAATGTGTGATATGTGCTCTTTGAGTGTGTATGTAACTGTGATATGTACATGTGTGTGTATGTAAGTATCTGCGATCGCAAAAGAGAAAAAGTGTGTGTGTTTAAGGGTGTGTGTAAGGGTGTGTGTAGTACAGGCTAGGCGGTCACTCCATAAATCAAGAGGCCCCTGCCCTCCTGGCCCTTCTTACCCTCTCGGCTCAATATCATAACAAATAGCCCTTCAGAATAATATAAAGTCTCTCTTTGAGATACTGCGGAGCGCCGTACGTTAGTGCGCCGCATACAGACTCCATCTTTTCTGTCCGTCTGAAGAGGTTTATTTATCCTCTACAAACTTCTCCAGGGGCCGGCGGGCAGGCTGCGGCCCTGGGGATGAAAAGACCTCTTTATGTGGGGAAGCCTTTCCACTCTTGCCTCTCTATCTCACACACACACACACACACACACACACACGGGATCCTGAGGAACAGGAAGCAGCGTAGACCAGACTGAGGAGCTGTCGCCATGGCTGCTGTCATATCAGGACACAGGAGGGAACACGGATGACGTTCGGCTCAATCGATGCACTTAAATCCACTTTATCCAAGAAAAGTACATGTTATAGTGCCGACAAAAAGGGGTTTACTACCACATGAGCTGACCATGTGTGGCTGCAGTGATACCAATGACTACATCCCAGATTGTATCTGACTTTTGGAAAAGGGAATGCGATACATGTGCTTTTTTCAGGAAGGTTTTCTTTGAGAGTGAACTGATTTCGTTTAACACATGGGCAAGCAAAGCAATAATAAGATCCTGGTTAAGATCCTTAAAAAGGACATTTTTATGATTTTAAAACAAACAAAAAGTAAGAAAACAAGTCAAATTTTGCCGATTGTCAGTCAGTTGAACATTTTTACTTTTTCTTCTAGAGAAAATATGCAACTGCAAACTTTCCCAACGTGAACCGTCACTGCATTTTCAGCTTTTTTTTAAAAACATATCTCTTGACTCTGACATTAGAGTGCTTGAGGTTGCAGCAGGTGAAAATGGAAAATTCCACATTAAAGTAGACAACTGTGACTTTTAGAGTAGATCCATGAAATGCTTAAGATAGTTTGGTGTCTGGGTGTGTGCAAGTTGTTTTCAATGAGTCAGCCTCCTTAAAATAAGAGTGAGAAGACTATTTTCCGAAATGTCATATCTGTCAGTAAACAACTAAATTGAGGCATCACTGTGCTGAATACATTTTCTGATCGGAGGAAATCAATTTAGAGTTTCATCTCTGCGCCTAACAAGCAGGTCCTCAATATAACCGAATATCAAAAAGAAATAAACATTTTGCCAATTTGGAATCCTTTGATCATACCGACTCTCCATGCTGATGTACGTTGCTGTTTCAGGAGAATGACGTCTTCCTGTTCTTCCAGGCTGCTTTGCATGAAGAAATGTACATGCAGGTTCAAACAGGCCGGCAAGAAGGATCATAAACAGTCAAATAAATTACAAGACTCTTTCTGTAGGGGAGCTTAACAGGTACTTTTATTGAGTAGAAAAGCAGCATACCTTTTTCAAGCTATATCTCGGCTGAAACCACTTCTGAAAGTGATGGATTCCAGATGGGCCAAGGGGACATTTATCTTTATCAAGCCCCCTATTTTTCCTCCTCCTAACTACACTGAACTAATAATACAACACGGCCCATGTTTCCAACATCTGCAGAGCGAGCTGTTCTCAAACCAGTGGCAAACATTTTAGTGACAAATGGCCTTTTTTATTGCAGGTAATTAGTTGTTTGCGTCTACTTCTCCAGACTGCATGGACTCTCTTTTCTTTAGGAAAAAAGAGGAATAATCCTTTCCACATTTTTTGTCATCACTTGGTGAGCATGTGTGTGACGTAAGGAGGTGTTCAGTGTTTCTGCACACAAATTGGTAAAAATGAATGCATGAAAATGTCCCTAAAAACATTGGTTTGAGCCTGATTTTCGTGAAACTTGGTTGGACAGGAGAAGTTTGGACCAAAGAATAACCCATCATTTTTTTTGTAGATCTGAATAACAGGGTGGATACATACAGGAAGTTTGACTTTTATTCAAACTGCATACTTTTTGCGCAGCAATCCAATCGTGTTGGCATTATCCGAAATTCACAGAAATATATATAAATGCATTGTTTGAATACCTCAATGGATAAAGATACAAACATGTTTTTGCTAATGAAATAACCAATATTGGAAGAAGGACTTGGGTGCATCTGAGGAGAATGTAAATGCAGCTTTGGCGTTAGGTCCGCAATCTCCAAGTGCCCTTCTAGTTACCAAAAGAAAGGATGGCTAAAGCTTATAAAGATAAAAATCCAATTTGTAATAAAAAGAGTTTATCTTTTAAAGACATTTCCTGAGCAGCAGCTTCAGCCGGCGATGTCCTCCACAGCAGCCCGTCTGCTCGCTGCGGACCGCCAACAGATTCTTTACTTCTGCTTCCTATGCTGAAAAACTGGACTGGCTGCCAACCATTTGGCACACTCAACACACCCTCAGACAAGCCAGCATCACATGACCTTCAAACAGGATCTGTGGAACCCCCCCGCTCCTCACCACCAGCCCCCCCCACCTCCATAAAGAGCACATTTCTCTTCCTCCATTTCACAGCTATGCCTATTGTAAATCCTGCTCTTCCTGGAAAAGCTCCATCTTCTTCTTTACCCCCTCTTCTTGTTTGCAATGTGCAGTGAAACACCCCTAATCTCTGTTTAATATGGTTTGGCCGGATGTAAATACCTTTGGACAATGCCCTTAATCTGGGCCAGCCTGACAACCTCACACCGTTGCTGAGAAGCCTGCCAGGAGAAGATGGAGAGAAAAGAGGGATGGCTTCGGCGGAGATCAAGGAGAAAAAGAGGAGGGTAGAGGGAGGGTTTCCCCAGCTTGTTGCCTCTATTCTTCGCCGAGTTGAGCCGCACTTTATCACAAGAGCTCCTAAAATCAAGTTAAAGATAGACGTAGCCTCTAAACATCCCGCCCCGGCCTGTGCCAGCCCCCCCTCCGCTCGGCTGCCCTAACGAGCATCGGAAGCTACTGTACATCCAGAGAGCGTCTTGGCAGCACCCAATCGTCTTTGCTCCTTTTCATACCCTCATCATCACCCCCACCTGCCCTCCATCCATGCAGCCTCAGCACAGGGCCTGGGTTTGGTCCATGGTAATTGTCATTCAAAAGACGAACTGGCCTAGTTTCAATTCAACAGACAAGTGTAAGAAGCTCGCCTCACAAAAGCCAGGAGGTCTGTGAAGTGTGTGTGGAGCCACCATACAACATAATCACACTTCCTTTAACAACACAGAGGAACCAATCCGATTACAAGGCGGCTTTTTGGATCTCAGAATGTGGACGTAAGAGCTTCTTTTTTTAGGCAGCAACTTGTTTTTATACTTTATTTTTCCTTTAACAAAAGAGAGGAGAGGAGACATTCTACGAGTCAGCTGTGCGGTGTATTGATTTAAGGTCAGTCTGGGAAAACCACATGACTTCACACAGACTTTGGAGGGAAAACTGATGCTAGATCAGCACTTCTGCATCCTGAGAGGCTTACTGAATCAGGGAAGAGATTAGAAAAAGACAAACATCTAAAAAAATCGGGGCGAAAATTAAAGTGTACTGAAAGTTGATAATAAACTACAAAACTTGAGAACAAAAGCAGTCTATAGAAAACATCAAGAATCTTACAAACTGTGCCTTTTTCATTAAGTACCATCCTACTCGTCAATTGGCAACATTTCCTGCAATGTCGTAAGGAGTAAGTTGTAGAAATATTGAGACTTTTGTTTTATCACGGAATATACTGTCTTCAGTTGTCGCACTAATCCTTTTAAGGAGACACGCAGAATTTCAACTGCAAATGATTTAAGTTAATGACAGAGAACAGAGTGTTCCTTAAAGTTCAAAGTCTGAATGCCTCTTATCCAAAACCCATAAGACAAGAAACAGCTCATGGAAACCGTCTCTAAACAGACAGACACAGCACGAGGAGATGCCTGATTGAAATGTTAAACTTTGACCTCCGCTGACCCCTGACCGGACCTCTGGGGAGTTTACCCCACATCCACACATACACAAACACACTCTCTCACACACACAACTTTTGATACTCCCCAGCTGGGATGACCTGCCCCCCACAAATGTCTGGTGGTGGGTGGGATGGGGATAGTGTGTGTGTGAGAGCTTACAAAGACATCAGTGTCATGGAGTGTGATCAATGTAAATGAACACTTGTTTTTTGGACACACACACACACACACACACACACACACACACACACACACACACACACACATACACACGTAACAGCACGACAAAACACACACACACACACACACACACACACACACACACACACACACACACACACACACACACACACACACACACACACACACACAGAGACTATAGCCTGGATTGTTCTGCTTTGAGGTGTCGCCTCGGCAAGTCTGCGATCCTACACAGCATTCACTCTATAAGAAAACTCTGACTTTGTGCTTTGGCATTTAAGCATTATTTTAGACTCGCAGCATGAATTTGTAAAACAGTTTGATGCGAATAGGGTCTGAAGGTGGAGGCGGGATCAGTGAGACATAAAGGCGTTTACTGCTCGGTTTATGAAGCTGTTTATTGGAGTGGTGGGACTGCGTGGGTCCGTCTCTACGTGAAACCTGCTGTTGGTCTCAGCCGCCATGTGCTTCTGATCACAAACCTTTCCTGAGCTACTTCCTGTCTCGTACCGGATTGCTGCTTAACCACCAACCATCAAGCTTCTTATCTTTTTTTAAATGAACTATCAATCTTACTGATGAGGAATGTGTTAAAACAAAAAATGACTTGTTATTGGCATCTTGATTCTCCCCGGGTCTTCATTTGAATATGGTGTAACTGTTCAACGCAGGACCGGTGTGTTAAGAGTGCGTGTGTGCTTATGAGAGCAGGACGATAGCAGGAAAGCCTCTAATCCCATCATCCCTCCCTTCAGGACCTGCCTTCACTTTCAGCACAAACAGGCCACAGAGAGGAGCCTCTGTTTGGGAGAAAGAACAACTGGAGCACAGTTGTCCTGAGACATCTTTACCAGACATCTATACTAACACAGCCTGAACTATGTGCAACAGTCCTCTGGAACCAGGGCTAATATGAACTAACTGAAATGTTATATAGCCAAAAAAAACATCTGCTCCACTATTTGTGTTTGATTCCACTCTCAACTGGGAACAACATCAAAGTATTGCAATGCTAATGTTACTTAAGAGAGTGTTAGCATTTCTAACGTGTTAGCTTTTCCCTGCAGGTACCAAGACAGCATGATGTATCTATGTGGCCACAGTTGTAACAATGTCTGTGTTTTACAATGGCCGACAGTCCTGTTTAATACTCACTATTGGTTCCTTTGGAGGGTAATGCAACATTATGAGCAATTTTGAGACACTAAAGTAAAGTGTTTTAAAAAAAGATTAGGGTGTATCTTATGGTTATTTTGACTATAAATGGATCTCTTCATATTGGATATTTTTTAAAGGTTCATTTTATGACATTTTTGCCTTTAAAAAAAGGAAAATATACACTTTAAGACAGAAAACAAAGGGAAATGTTAAACGCAACAAGGGTACCTAGCTGGAATTACACCTGGGTCTATGTGGCTATTTAAAAAATAATAATAAAGGAACACTGGACACTGCAACATCATTTCAGGTCACGTCTTAATTGTAAGTTCTCCTTGTCAGCAATCAAAGTTGTTTAAGGCAAAAGAGGATATAATGAGCCGTTAAGAAGTCTGCAACCAAATGATGCTTAAAAAGATCAGACACTGCTTCCCCGGATAAAGCAAAAAATATAACCCAAGCTGTTGCAGAGTTAAAAATAATCTGATGTTTTCCGATTCTGACTTTGTGGTGACACGCAGCAGATAAATGCCGAGGGGAAAGTTGTCACATGAGGAAAAAATGCACTCAATTACCAGATGCACCACACTCCAAAATACCCTTTCATGGGAATTTTGAAACAATTTCTGTGCTGGGTTAGCCAAAAAAAGCCAAAAGTTGACAGTCACAGCTCTGCTTTTAACGCAGCACAGCACCAAAGTCTCTCCTTCTCTCCTTTCCAGCGAGAAAAGCCTTCCATTACGCTCTGTAGACGGACAGGGTTTATTATTTTAGCTCTTCTGGCAAAATAAAATAAGGGGAGTGAAGGGGTGAGACGTGGGAGGCATGGAAGCCGAGTTGGGTTTCAATATTAGATGTGTCAGCTGCCCTGGATGTGGGGGTGCTTTAAACATGTGAGGGTAAGAGTGGAGAGGGTAAGAGTGGAGACCCTGAGCCTTTTTGAGCGGTGGAAGAGGTGAGCAAAG
Organism: Notothenia coriiceps; assembly: GCF_000735185.1. Lineage (NCBI taxonomy): Eukaryota > Metazoa > Chordata > Actinopteri > Perciformes > Nototheniidae > Notothenia > Notothenia coriiceps. The sequence goes on along the minus strand of NW_011357369.1, from coordinate 4,482,800 downwards.
ATTAGCCAGCTGAGAGAGAGAAGAAGAAGAAGAAGAAGAAGAAGAAGAAGAAGAAGAAGAAGAAGAAGAAGAAGAAGAAGAAGAAGAAGAAGATGGGGCAGAGGAGGAGAGGGCTATCTATAATTATTATTCTTACATTGGCAATACTGTACAGACACAAAGAGGAGATGGACGATGAAGGCACAAAGTTAGCAGATGTGTGAGTGTGACCAGGAAGGAGGGAGAGAAATAAAGGGAAGAGGAAGGAAAGAAAGAAAGAGGAAGACAGAGGGATGAAGAAGATGAAAGAAACACACACATACTAACTGTGACAAGCAAAGAAGGTGAGCACACACACTCACTCCCCCTCTCTCCCCAAAACACACACACACGATGTTGAACACTGTCTGTTGGCTCTCTGTTTCCATTCACAGAAATGTAAATGGGGTGCAGCAGAGCAGACAGGACAGCTCTGCTTCTGCTTAGCGGTCAGAGAGAGGGAGACAGTGTGGGAGGCGTGGATTCGTTTATAATAAATATATCGTGTTTACTTTACTATAAAAACACAAAAGAAAACACACATTGGGACATGAAACTGGGTCACAGATTTTGAATTGAATAGTGAATGTATGGGGGAATAGTGTAAATGTGGTTGAGGATTTAAGATGGTAAAAGAGAAACAAAGAACGGGTGAGGATAGTAAGATATGACAGGTATGTATATGCATGAGGGTGGGAGGGAATCTGTAATATAAATAGCAGCCGAAAGCCTTCATACAAAGAATGGAACTCAAAGTGCTTCACAATAAGTAGGTTTGCAGGCACAAAATCGCATTGGTGGGTGAGAGTGTTGCTTCAAGGACACATAAGATACAATAGGATCCATGAAGTCTAGTATGCTAGTTTGAAAGCTTATCAAATACCTCTATATTTAATACTATTCTTATTTCATTTGCCTTTTTTATCTGTCTTTGTTGCTAACTGCACAGGTGTTTAATGATATAAGAAAACAAAGAAACATTTTGACATGAAAAGAGGCAGCTAACAGCTGAAGTGGGTTCAACCTAATCAAGTCAATGTGGTCTTATTTAAATAAATGGTGTTTTTCATGCTGTGCTAATCTTCTCATCCAAAGGAGGAACAACAAAACTGAAAGAGGAAAATAACAGATGAGCAAATAATGTAAAGAAACACCAGAAACATCGGGTGACATCAAATAGAAGCTCTAAGAAATGAAGCAGGGGACTGTGTGTGTGTGTGTGTGTGTGTGTGTGTGTGTGTGTGTGTGTGTGTGTGTGTGTGTGTGTGTGTGTGTGTGTGTGCACGTGTTGGACTGCTTACAGCTCGGCACACAACCTGCCATCTGTTTGCGTCTGCCAGCAACCAAACACACTATTCCAATGGAGTTGGCACAAAGACACGCACACACACATTTATACACGCATGAGAACAGTGTATATTGGCTCATTTTGCAATTGCCATCCATCACGACAATTCAATCAAAATTATGCAATTAAAGTAATGTTGGCCATAAATCCAGGTGTCAGCGAGAGAGATAGAGAAAGAGATAGAGACGGTTGAAAGGAGGGACATGGCTTTCAGTAAAACACCATCAAACTATCACTTCACAGCAAAAATATAGGATCTCAGATTTAACTGCAGCTCCAGCTGAATTACCCACACCCCCTCCCTGCGCAGCCTCCAAAACCCGTCCCTCTGATACGACACAACGAGCCTCTTTGTTCCTCTCCATGTTTGCCTTATCTGTTAAGTATCCCAACAATTTCCTTAAGGGGAGATTTGTAATTAAAAAACCAACCATATGTCATCGCCGCTGTCAGCCCACGGACTAGGAACTATCACGAACTGCAGCCAGAGGTAGAGCAGAGGACATGTACAGGTGTGTGTGTGTGTGTGTGTGTGTGTGTGTGTGTGTGTGTGTGTGTGTGTGTGTGTGTGTGTGTGTGTGTGTGTGTGTGTGTGTGAGTGCTGCAAAGACATCATTACACTGAAAGGGAAAGTGCAGGCAAACTTCAAAGTGCTCAAAAACGATTGGATAATAAAAAAAAACGCAAAATAAATGAGAAAACGATCACATAACTGATAATATTTAAAGCTTTAAATGTGTTTGCATACATTTTGAAAAATGCAAAGGTGAAAAAGAGACAAGGACTACATTTATTTATTTAAATCTCAGTGCAGGAAAGGTGTTTCAGGTAGGAAATGAGCAGAACGCACAGACACAGGTCCGTGTTTTCATCCATAATTCATGGAGTGGCATGCAGAGAGGGTTTCAAAGGGCATTAATGAGGTGTATTAATACATACATAGCTGTGGCCTGCAGACAAGATCCGTACGAAGGCCCCTCGCTGACACTGACCTACTGATCTACAGCTGTCTGATCATTCTTTCCATACACAGAGGAGGAGGATTTCACACAATGACTACAGACGAAGGGCGAACAGTGACAGCGAATATATCTATATCAGTTTGCGTTTTATAGCCAATCAATAGAGAAATCCATGAATAACCGAGTGGTATTTTCAATCCTAGTCGCTTGATTGTGGCACCAGGACCTGTTTTTTTAAATCTTTAAATGTGATAGTAATCAATATCTTGTTACTTACGACACATTACATGAGAACTTGTTTATGGAAGGGGTTAATAGTGTGAGAAACAAAGTTATTATAACCTGATTCTGCATTTCCCCGAGGCCCTTTGGAGCGTTTTACAATGTTATTGGTAACTGATTGTTTTACTACTTTGGTTGACTTTAAGGTGCCACATTAATATCCTTATTTGTGTGACGTTATATCTTGAATTTGAACCCCTAATAAAGCTCAAATGGACAAACGGACCGCCATTCTCACCACTTTGATGTTTTTTGTTTGAATGCAGCCTAATCAACACATTTAAATCAGGTTGTAGATGTAAGTGTAAATTAACCAGATTTAAAATCTAACCAGATATTCAATGCCAGCTTTCAGTACTTTAGGTTTTAATCTTCCGTCCTACAGACATGTTGGATTTGAGTCAGTATCAATATAATTGAGCCTTGGTCCTTCAATATGAGGCACATTTTGTTTCAGGATTTGGTCAAATTCAAGTCGATCTGATATGAAAAACTTTAATAACATTTGGTCGGAAACAGGTTTTTTTCAACTTGTGCCCAACTGTGTGTTATCCTTGTAAAAATACTGCGTCTAGACAGCAGTCCTCTGCAAGTGCTTGATGAAGATCTCCATAATACATAATGTGCTTTGAGATGATGCAACAAAAAGTAAAAAACGAATTTACAGTCAAAGAACTTAAAAGGTCATGGTGTAAATGTTAGACCTTCTAAAGGTTAATATACAGATTTATTTTTATAGTTAGTTTTTTGCTGTTAATCCTGATTGACTTACAGGAGTTGAGGAGAAGCATCCCACTAGGATCCCTTGTTTAATAGTTGTGTTTAGTGTCTAATCCCCATCCAACAAAGTGTATTTAGTGTCTACTGGATTAAGTGCCTGATGGACTGAGGATAGAACAACCATTGTTCATTGAATGTTCATTCTCCAAAGCTTATTTGGCCTGCATGCTTCCCACGCTTGCCAAAAGATGTCTTGATAATGTTGCCAGGGAAATGAACATTCATGCAGAGACTCGGAAAGCCAAAGTGTTGCAGCCGAGGAAGAGAAACCGCTCGGAGTAACTTTACACTTAAGTTGTGATGAACGGTCCAATTTTCAAGAGACTCGCGTACAGCCCACACAGGGAGCACCGCTCATTTACATAATAGGATGATTAAAGGGTAGTGATGTTGCCCCACAGAAAATGATACCGCCATCTTACTCGAGAAAATAACCTTTTTTATAATGGAGAGGCACAGCTTTAGAATCTATTCAGGAGTAAAAACACAATGAACTCCAGGAGAACAAAGACAAATTGGGTATTTGCAACCAATATTACCGTTAATTACCTGATTTGCAAATATATAAATAAGAACTAGAAAGACCTCCAGTGACCTACACTTGCTTGCCATACCTCACTTAAAGAAAAAGAAAGACAGGATTATTGTCAACTCTGCTAACAACCAGGTGATTCCTGCTTACTGGACATTAAAACTTGTATATCTTCTGATTTTTAAAAGGAATAACACCTCAGGTATTAAAGTAAGTGACAGCACTATCCCTTTGTTTGTTGCAGATCTGATTTCATAAAACACACCTGGTTAAATATGTTATATCTCAGTATTCATCTGGCAATAAAGCAGTCATATTAATCAGATTTGGCCGTTCAACGAATAGGATTAGGTCATTTTAGTGTTGTTGAGGAATGTAGAGTTGGAACAGACAGGTATTCAGCATAGTTCTTATCTATAACAAGATTTAATGGAGATATGTGAAGTAATAAGTCCTTAGCTTGGGACTAGGCTTAGCATGTAAATGTAGCTTAGCTTGGATGTGCAAAGGCATTGTAATCTATAGGCATTGCATGCATTAGATTCAGACACATTCTAGATGAATATAGCCTTCCTTTGCTTCCCTTTTAAACAATGTTCACCTTAAGATGAATCTTAAGTGCTTCCATTGGTGGGAACGAGACCATTTTCTGTAAACAGACATACTGTAGGGAAGGAGTGTATTTTTCACACTGAAAATCCTTCCTTGTGAGATAAAGGCTGAATAACGGCTTTATGTAAATGATGTGTGAGTATCTTTTAACTGGAAATACTAGCTGAACACACTACTGGACTACAGAACATGCCACATTCGTGCATACACACGCTATGCCTTCAGGAAAACACTGCCACAATCAAAGACAGGGCACAGGAGAGGTTTTTTAAGACAAGTGTGTGTGTGTGTGTGTGTGTGTGTGTGTGTGTGTGTGTGTGTGTGTGTGTGTGTGTGTGTGTGTGTGTGTGTGTGTGTGTGTGTGTGTGTGTGTGTGTGTGTGTGTGTGTGTGTGAAAGACAGAGAGAGAAGAGATGAGAATGGTAGAAAAGACAAATGAATTTTGACAGAAAAAAGAATCAAGGAGAAAGAAAAAATGACAGAGAAGAAAGGGTACTGTGTGTGTGCGTGAGTGTGTGTGTGTGAATTGTAGAGCCTGAGCATAAATCTGTGGATGGCTTGGTTTTAACGAGTCTCCTAATGACCCAAACAACCCCTGCTGACATTTACAGTCCTTGCCAGAGGGGGGGGCGGGGGGTGAGTGACCTCACACACACCCACACACACATTTTCTGTCATAAGAATGACACATATTTGCTTTCTTCTTTTTTGGTTAAAGGCTATAATGACCACCACACACCCACGCTGTCTCTTTCTTTCTCACACACATATACACACGTACGCACACATGTACACAGACTCCTTTAATTTTTACATTCTCTCTTTTCATCTTCTTCTTTTACTGCCTCCCTTTCATAATCCGCCTCTGCCCATACAGACATAACATTCACTTAACTGCAGACTCCACGTAAGCCTGCCCTGTCTTACACACACAAAAATGAACACACACACACACACACACACACACACACACACACACACACACACACACACACACACACACACAGAATGTGTTGAATTTATATGTCTGCTGTTTCACAGAAAACTTCAGAGCAGAGGAGCCACATATTTCATCTGAGCTGAGGGGCACCGGCAGGGAGTGTGTGGTCAGTAAATACAGAGGGGAGAATAACTAACAGACACACACACATACACTCACACACAACCTCTGTTCTTTGTCATCAGTTTCTCAAATGGGTCAACTTAGCCTCTCAAAACTTTTTATTTTCCTTTCAAAGTTTGGAAATGCCACCAAAAGAAATAAACAACGCTGCGCCTTTACACAACATTATGTGGGACTTAATGGAAACACAGAATATCATCTTGTACACATGCACACTCACACAAGAACTCAAACAAATACAGAACAGGGGGTGACTTATTTAAGAGAATGTCTCCAAAACATGCCTACGATTGGCCGGTCATCAAATACTTAGATGACAGTTCAATAAACCAATCAAAAAGTTTTGTAATAGTAATAAGGCTTTCCAAATGGCAGCACACGTACTTTAAATGTGTATTTACACTAGTGCTGTAAACGTTCAAGGGCACCTGCTAATGTCTGACCCTGAGACTGACACACACAAACAGAAAACACAGACCTCAGTGACAACTTTGCCCAGCGCTGTGGCTGCCGAGGGGAAATTGTGCCATCTGCCAGTAAACGACATCATTTTATCACCACTGCTCGTCCATCTGTGGACGTGGGGAACTGCCCTGGAGGCCGTGGGGCCGCGGGGAGATGGGGGAGACGAGGGAGGCAGAGACAAGCCGGAGATGCCCACCAGGCACAGAAACTGCTGTATGTGGGCTTTACAGCCATCTTTATATCCTGACTATAAAGACAAAGCTACTGAACGATATACAAAGATAATGTGAATGCTAAAGCTTTTTGTTGTCAGAGTCAGACGATGAGATGACATATCAAGGGTTTCCAAGAAATGAATCTTATACAATTATTCCTTCTTGCCAAACTTGATGAGGAACATTTAGTTAAAGGTGTAAAATTAGATTTGCATTAGCTTTAATCTAATTCCTTTTAGATTAATTCTTCCCATTCTGTTTATTATGTATCCGTGGTCATACGGGAATCTCTATCACATCAAAGATGGACGACAAAATTAGGTTTCAAGCATCAGAGATCTAAAATACACCAGGAGACGTCTCTTATTGAAACATGGCCGTGCATCATGCATATTATCACCTGACCTCATCCTCTTCACATCAATGAATCATCACACCTTCACATGATAAACATTAGCAACTTGAAACAATATATATTTCAGAGCAGCATGCCCAGGCTGTATTGGCCGTGTCTGCATGCAGTGCAGGTAGACAGAAGATCACAGCCTAAACACCCGCCACCCCGAGGGGCTTAAAAAAAAAACACTGTGCTTTTTGGATGATGCTGAGCATGATTTGCTGCGAAGGCTCTCAGCAGGGAAGGCAATCAGGCAGAGAGAATCACAACACGTCTATTGTAGCGTTTTGGTTTTATATGAGGGAGGACAGGGGGGCACACAGAGGAGGAATTCACACACAGGTACAGAGCTGTCAGATCAGCCTAAAGCAGAGCTGAGAGTACATCTTTCTGGGCATAGCCAAGTCAAAACTGAAGACAAAATGCAACCCTTTCAAGACTATGTGATATTTAAACATTCCTTCCAAAGCTGGGTTAATTATGCTTCTTTTTTTCTCGCAAAGCCAATACCAAATCCTTACAATGCAGAAGCCGACAAGTGATTACAAGTCTTTTTTTTCTTGTTCTAGGTGTTTTCTAGGTTGAACTTGAGATATTTTTGCATGCAAGTCTCAGACTCTTCAGGTAGTTAAAGGTGGGGTAGGTAAATTTGAGAAACCGGCTCGAGATACACTTTTTGTTATATTCCATGGAATGCTCTTAACATCCCGATAGCAATGAATATCTGAAGTGCTTTGACAAAAAATCCATAAAAAAATGTCATCTGTGGAAGCCGTAGCGCTGTAAAAAGCACGACCAATCATTTTAGCCGGCCCGGCTAATATAACTGGATGGCCTACCTGCCTGTCAGCCTTCCATCTGTGCACAAACTTATCTCGTGCCCTCATTGGTCATGTGCGCGTTCGTGTGTGTTGGAGGAGGGGCTCTGTAAGGAAGTGGCATATTTGTTCCGGTTGTGTATTTTCAAATTCTAGCGCACTCGAGCTGGTTTCTCCAAAATCACCTACCCCACCTTTAAGTCAAATTAAGTCTAGCGTAACAGCAATTAGGTCAAAGTCAAATCCAAAGTCCCCAAATCTGCGTCTCAAGTCTTATTTATAGCCCTGATAGTAGTACTTGCTCATTCACACACACTTGCAAAAGACAGTTGAGTCTATCCATAAAGTGCCCGGCTCCTCGGGTTTCTTAATGCATTGTTAAGTGTGTCAAAGACTTAAAAAGAAAAAGGAACGAAGGGGATAGGGAAACACTTTGCTAATGCCTTAAAAAAAAGAAAAGAAAGGAGAAGATTACAAAGCTGTGTTAGTTTTTATGAACAATATGCGGAGATTAAAGCAAATACAGTCAAAGTTTGCTTTCGACTGATTTCTCCGGCTCGAGAACAAAGAGGGAAAATCGCACTAAGCTCAGCGAACCAAAAACAGTCCAATTAAATCCTCGTCGTAAGAAAAGAAGAGAAGAAGAAAGAAGACTGCGCTACATTCGTAAAAACAATAAATGTGCCTTTTGAAATGTCCCTATTTGAAGTGATGAACACATTTATGTTATCCCCCGTCTACGACTAAGTGCAAAGCGGACTTGAGAGGGGAATTCTTCTGAGCTGCGTTTTTTGTTGTTGTGCCACAAGAAAAGTGCCACTTTAAGTTTTATTTTCTTACTCGTGTGAGAGAAATGACGCTTGTTCTTTCTGAATAAAAGTTTAAAACACAACGATATTCAGCTCCCAGTGGTGTAAAACTGAGCAAAGCAGCAATCCTCACATTGCAGGGGCTTAAAACCGTCAATATTTGGCATTTCTGCTCGACAAATGATTAATCAACTAACTGATTTCAACACTGACAACAACCATGTTCTCAATGACAAGTGGTCAAATTCTTCAGATTTGTTGAACTCTTATAAAAGAAAGCCGGTGAACAGCTATGGCTTCAACACTTATTTGCTTCCTGAATGTACAGGCCAAAGCCGAATGTTGTGCCATTTTGTCCAGAAAGTTTGCTCAAATTGCTTCAAATAAAAGCAAGTGTTTTCTGGTGACGGTGTACTAATCATTGGATATCCCTAAAGACAATAACAGGTGTTTTTTCAGCAGTGGTGAGAAACTGATCTTGTGTCATACCTGTGGGCTGAGCGGTGGGCAGCCGGGCCGGAGCGACGCACAGAGGCAGGAGGCAGGAAATCCAGAGTGAGCACCACAGAGCCGTCATTCCTCTAGAGGACGAGGTGAGACGCAGAGCAGCGAGGCCCGACTCAGACAACATCCTCCAATCGCATGCTGTCCAGCAGAAGGGCAGCCTCCAACGCCGCAAGAAATGATCCAACGACTCCCCGTCACTGACCTGGAAAACAACAACATACATCATGATATTCTGGCTCGGATTTGTCCAAGGTTGTACTTGCAAATCAACTCTGAAAAATGTAATTGTAAATTGAACACAGTACAAAGAAGCGCCTTGGGGTCTACCCTGCACACACGCTACCCTATTCTGACCTGACATTCCTCACAGATTTCAGGGATTACAGTGGAAATCCCTCTTCGCAGATTTTCTCGGAGACTTTCTCGGAGCACCTGATCGTTAAAATGCTTGGATTGGATCTCTGATATTGGAAAAGCTTGAGAAACCGTTTGTACTGTGCACTCAGCCGGGGAACACAAGTTCATTAAAAAAATCCATTAGCTTCGCTGCAACAGGATGAGCTGAAGAGTGAGAAAGCTCACTTTATAACAGCCTGTCATTCCTTCTACATTACTATTCTCTGCTTGAGATACTTTTCTGCATGGTTTAGCAACCGATTGACATGGATTTCACTGATCTTCCTGCAGGATGAGGAATGCCGAAGTCTACAGTATCAGTTGCCCAACGTGCCCGGCGGCTGGCTGGCAGCAGGAGGGAGCGTGACGGCTAAGGAGAGCGACGGAGTGCTCTGCTCTGTTTGCTTAAGCAGGGAGAAGCTGGAATGCACTGAGGATCGAGGAGAAAGCCCGAAGCGAGGTGCCCAGAAAGGCAACACACACACACACACACACACACACACACACACACACACACACACACACACACACACACACACACACACACACACACACACACACACACACACACACACACACACACACACACACACACACACACACACACACACACACACACACACTTTCTGTCCAGCTTCAGAATAGCCTTGGCTGTGAGGCGTCCACCCCGATGAAAACAGACGCACAGGTTTGGCAAACACACGCGCAAACATTTCAGAGTGGGGCTTTGCTTCGGCACACAGAGGTGTATTGTACACACACACACACAGTCCACAGAAAGGTTGTGTTGTCTTAAGTCTTAACAGTACTGTTTTTCTTTCTCTCAGAGGACCTGTGACCCACTCCTTGCTCAGCACAAACTGAGGCCTGGCTCTGTTTGCACATTATCGCTCTCCAAACACCGACTGGGGGAACTTCACAAGACACATGTGAATTCATAAAGAGTGTAATCTAAACACTGCACCTATCAAGCTTCAGCATACTACAGCCTTTCATGTTCTTCACTGCGCTCCTCTTCTCCTCTCGCTCCCATCCTCAGCCTCTTACAACAGCAGACGCCTACACGCTGCTGCGGTTTGTTTATACAGCACGATAAGGCCTTCGCTCTCCGGGCGTGGAGGTAGCTGATTGCAGGCCTCACCGATTTGAAACTTTTGTTTTCTCTGGCAAGCACAGACCTACACACACATAACAAAAAAATCTCAGTTTTTTTTTTACAGACACTTCACTTCGAGAGCTGACAAAGTCTCTGGAGTTGTTTTATGTCAAGGCACAGATGTGTTTAGACAAGCATCGTGACAGACTCTCAAGCCATGTGAGAAGAAACTGGAAAAACAATACGGGCTGTTAGATTGACTAATTCGGTGACAGGTAATAGTGGAGACTACCTTGTGAACAAAGTGAATCAGAAGCAGCAGCCTAGCGTTGCAACATGATTGATAGCGTGAAACTGGAACAAATTAAACCCAGTGTAAGCCCAGTAGGTAATAAATGCTCTTTCTTGACAAAACGGCAACCTTATATGCTTTAGTATTTGAAATATTGGGTGATGAAATTCAACTGAGAACATTTTCAAACAAAGTGGACATGCCAAAGATCAGGAATTACGTTTTAACAGACTCTGCAGCCACTTTGATTTCACTTAACAACCTCAGAAAGCAGAGAAGGAGAAGAGGAGGCGGTATGGATCCCAAAGACCCAGCGAGGAGTTCAAAGCATGTAAAGTGTTTTCATGCTAATATTTTCTTAAAGCATGAAAGGGAAACACTACCACGGCTATACATAATAAATGAACATTAATCATGCAGTCCTATCCTCACATTGTGATAGCTCCGAGGCAGAAAAATGCTTTAACCGGGGTTCAAATCCCTGTCATCCCTCTCCCCTGTGTGAGGATCAATGCCAGGCGGTCACATGCTAGTCACACCTCTCCAGAGTGTCAGTAATCTTTAATAATTAAGCCGGAGAATCAACAGCCGGGGCAGGATCGACTTTGTCATTTTGGGAAAAGGGGGATTAGAGGTTTTTGGGAGAGCACAAGTGCAAACAGCAGCCGGTCGGAGGGCACATGAGAGATAGACAGATGCACAAGTGGGTAGTCTTTCATATCAGTGCCTCCTTATTCTTCTTCTACTCCTGTATTAAAAGTTATCCTACTTATATGCTTGTCACCTTGTCTCCCTCTCTTTGCCTTTATCACACACCACCACCCTTTTTCAAAACACACCCTCAGGTGAGAGGAGATATTGATCAGCACTCAGACAGACAGAGCTCTGCATTTTAAAGCTGTCGGAGATACAGAGAGACTCCAGGTGTAAAGCTCACCTCGGGCTGTCACTCAGACGGGCAGCGTAAAACAGATAGTAATGTAGCCTGACACTGCACATGTAAACGACTACACCCGTCCCAACATTTGTCCTCTGGATGAAACAGAGGATACAGGACACTTTAGTACTTCAGAGTATTTATTAAAATAGGATAATTTGGACACTTAGTGCTTAAGAAAACTCTCTTTGAGACTACATTGTGCACATTCCAGCAGACACCATGGGGAACTTAAAAGTTATAACATATAATGAAGTTTATATATATGGTTTTATCTGCCTCAGACACTTTATAAGACCTTGAAGGGTTATTACACTGAAGCTATATGGAGAGAAGGGAAAACCATTAACAGCTCCACTGTGAACTTATCTTCAATGTTACAGGCGCAGCGTGAATACATACATAAGTTACAACTTTTAAAAAAAGGTATACAATACTTATAATTAGGCCCAATAAAGTGCATTATTTAGTATCAGAGACATATTCCTACAGGTATATAATAAGATTAATCTGCTAAGGTTACTGCTGAAACACTTTTTATTGGAATATTACAGTGAATTAGTGTTTGAGAATGAAAAAGATTAGCCGGTCTGATTAAATTAGACAAGTTGGTTCTTTTCAAATGCATTTCTTACCTCTTTATAAAAGAGGTACCCAAAACTCCACGCAGAGGGATGGTCCCAGGCCAATTTGAGTAATGAAAAGAGGCAATCATAGTTTCATTTGGAGCCCAAATGTGTCTGCGGCTGCCTCTGATTGAAAACGCTGCAAACGGGCAGGCATTACTCGGGTCAATAGATACAATTAATTTGCAGCATTAGCCAAACCATTATGATCTGCACTCTTGTTGTTTATGGCTCCCGATATTTAATAGGCTCAAGCAATGCAAGTACCAAATCTCATTTCAGACCCCCCCTCCCCAATGCTATAATCCTGTCATTTTCACCGTTTGAGGGTTTGACATGATGGGAGTCAAAGCTGAGCAGAGTGGCCAAAATCACCATCTGAATCCCATTGAAGCGCATGTGTTTGAAGAGGGGATGACTGATCTGCTGCTGAAGGAGAGAACCGCACAGTTCGTTCATTCAAAGGGAGGTGGAGGAAAAAAAAGGTGCTGCTTTCTGGAGAAACTTCAGAGATGATCAGAGGCATTAGGAAGAGCGGCTCTGTGAAAGAGGCTGATGAGTAATTCATATTTCTGCTGCTAACCAGAGAACACGTCACTGTTGCAGCGAGGAGAAAAGGCGTGTTCGTCCTAATGAGCAAAGGATGGCGATGAAAGTCAATATTTGACTTTTTGACAGTGAAATTATACAGTGGGTTTGATTGACGAAACATTGAAACCAAGCTTTTAGGTTGCGCATCTAATGGATATCCTCAAATCATTGTGGAAAGATAACTCGTGCGTAATTTCACAATTGATGTGCTTTTACACGTTTCCCCTTAGTTTTAGTTTCTAGAACTGAAAAGAGGAGCGTCAAAATAACACATTTCAATAAAAAATCTTCAAGCAATTTGATTTTAATTTTAAATGAGCAGAAGGGCTCCAACAATTGCCAGTTACAGAGTCTTTATCAGCCCTGCATCGTGCGTAATTGCACTATCCTGTGCCACACACAGAGCAGCCTGCATTAATAAGACTATACACAGAAACCTGTGCGCGCCTTCTCCAAACCAAGGTAGGCTAATATAAATACGCACAGAAAACTCCGTCTGCATACAAGGACCGTGACGCACCGATTGCGCACAGACCGGGACCAGGCAAGTTGTTCAAGCGGCAGCACCTGTGCTATGGTTCGGACCGTGGGGCTGTTCCTAAAGCTCCATGCTGGCTCACACGCACTGTACACACTCCTTTCTACCACACGGCCGCTTAACGCTGAGAGACTGGATGGCTCAACCTGTCTGACTCACACATCTACAAGGAAGTGGAAATATATATTTCATTCCGTAGAGAAGCTGCAAGTGTTGTTCACGAATAATAATAGCCTAATATTAATACAACTAATAATAGGCTAATAACAATAATAATAAAACACTTACCCAAATGATGACGTTTTGTATCCAAAATCTCCGTCTTTCAGATGTCACCAAGCATTCAGAAGAAGAAAACCAGGCTTTATTCTCCAGTAAACTTTATACAAATCCACAAAACTACTTTAAAATCCGTTAGTCCCCGAGCTTTGGGGAGAAGTTTGGCGACAGTGGAGGGAGAAAAAAGTCAGAAATCTCTCTCACGACTTGACAGCGAGAGTCCTCGGCTCGGGCACCGATGCAGAGAAAACCAACTTCTCCACTAAATCCTGTTCTACCCTGCGCGCTGCTGTCCAAAGTGTCCAAACCTCCAGAGCGCGTTCATCCTGCGGTGCGCCGGGAAGTGTGTATGTGTGTGTGTGTCGGACGCAGTGATAACGGACCCTCGCTCAGATCCAGCGCGGATGCCAGTCGGTGCGTTTCGTTGCCTCGGATCAACCAACTCGGACTGGTGGCTCTACTCCGCCGGCTGCCTGTGAAGTAGGAGCTGCCGTCAAGAGAGAGTTGCTAGGAGACAGGAGGAGTTCCGGTTTGAACCTTCAAAATAAAATACGAGCTGGTGAAGTAGTGACGCAATGCTTTGCCTTATACTGGAGAAATGCCAAATATATTTGAAGTGGAACATGTAGAAAACACAAAATACATTTTAACACACATTTAACTGAAACTTAAAATGGTGTATTGTATTTTGTAGAAAAGCAAAAATCATCACTAAATGTTTTGAATATATTTTTCAAAGCAATTTGTTGGGAGGCTACTGTTCGTTTACAAATGTGCAAAAAAAAAGTATGTGAAAAAAATGGAAAAAAATACGAAACTTAAGTGATTGCTTCAAAAATAAAAGCCATAGCTTAAATACAATAAAAGAAGCCTCATTCACATGCATCGCAGTTAAGCCATCAAGAGGAGTCGCATACTCGCATTGTGCCACGCAGCCATTCAGAACATAGCATCATTTTATTTTGAAGGCTCTTCTAGTTTTCATTGTGTGTGTGCGTGTGTTTCATACTTGACGCTCCTCTCCAGTCTCGGTCCGGGATGCCTCCTGCCTACGCGCTACGCCGGGACACACAGCAGCAGAGGGGGGGAGATCATATTTTTGTGCGGCGCTCCTCCGGGGCCGCTGGAGGCAGCAAGACACGGCTGCTCCAAACGCCACCTGACCCAGCTCCATTTTTTTGGTCCGGAAAAACTAAATCAAGCGAGGCGTTATTGCAGAAATCCAAAACTGCTTAATGAACATAAATACAGTTTTCAATCTTTACAGTCAGTGTTGGCCAATGTTGGGTGTGGGAACCACAAAGGGGACCTGGAGAAGCTCTAGGTGGTCTTAGCTTTTAATGCCAATCTGAGGAGTATATACACAGCTAGGTCCAGAGATATTGTGACTGAGGAAAGAACTCACATGTCTCTTTGGTTATCTTCATGGGCGCCATTAAAGGATAAAACCCAGGAGGACTCAGGGGCCCGGCGCTGCACAGGGGCCCTGGAACATGTCATGGATTAGAGATCGTGTGTGTGTGTGTGTGTGTGTGTGTGTGTGTGTGTGTGTGTGTGTGTGTGTGTGTGTGTGTGTGTCAGAGCTGTTTTTGAACTTTTCCCGTTATGGTGAAGCTCATCAGCCCCCAGAATATTAACAGACAATTAAAATCAGTGACCGAAGTTTCTAAATAAAACTTTTCTTGCACCATGTTTGTGGCTCTGATGGATAAGAGTGTGTGAAATTCAGATATGTTTTTCCAAAGGGATATGATAAATGTCTACACCTCTTTCTGTGAAATAATGGTTATAGTTTCTGTAACCAACAACGCTTAGAGGACAACTGGAAAGACTAAGATAAAAGTAGCTTTTAAGTCGAAAAAAAAAGAAGAATGAATCAAAAAGTTTAGGCATTTAAAAAAGTCTGGCCAACTTTGTCAAACATCATTCTATTTAATCGAATGATGTTCACCAAAAATAGTCTGATCGTTTCTCGTGACTAAAGCCTCTCTAATTGGTCAAATGCTGTCATTATTGAACATCTAGTAGTGAATAACTGTTACTGTTTTCAAATGCTACAGTAATTGTTATCAGTTAATTGCTCAAACTGTTAACGTGTAACTGATGTTATTGTTTCCAGTCAGACGGCCTTTTAGCAATCAGCTCAAAGCAATGTTTGACCAGTGAGCCCTAAAGAGTGCTGAGTGAACAGTAAATTACCATTAACCACCCGTTTATTCTGCCATATACTTCAGCCTAATTACTGCTGTCAGGACAGAGGTGATAGCTGCTTTAAACAACACCAATTACCCTCATCTCTTAAATTGTGTTTTGAGAAGGCAACTTTATGATGCCATAAAGCGGAGCAGCCCTCTGCTAAGGGACCGAGGAGCTGGTGGAGTGTGCCGTCATCCGTCTGTGTTTGTCCAGGAGAGTTTGTCCCTCACTATGAGCTGTGACAATCCACGTCAACACGTCATAAATAACAATACAAGGAAGAGCATTGTCAAGTGGAGAGATCTATTTATTTAATAAAACTTTAAATTGAAATTCTTAGAGTTTTTAATAGTTTTTCAGACAAAACGAATACCCGACATTGGGCTCCGGGAACTTGTGATGAGCATTTATTTTTACTCTTTTATAGACTGAACCAGTAAACAGGACACCTCATATATGTTTATGAGGTGTGACAAGTTCAGTTAAAGAATGATTTTCTCTTCTCTACTGTTTCATTTGAATAGTTTTAGGAGGCCTGATGAGGAAAGGTAAAGTACATTTAGTCATGTAGTCAAAAGCAAAGTATAGAAAAAAGGCTGAAAATGAGATGTTCTTATTTTAGAGCCAGTTAGCCATCCCCTCAACCTATTGGGTTCACCTGGTTCATTTCTTGGACTGTGGTGGAGGGCTGGCCTCTAGGTTGAGCCCAAATGGTTCATCAGTTAATCATTAAGGTGGTACCTTCCAGTTTCACTAATAAAAATAAATAGCACAATGGAAATGTATTCATATTTACAGATTAGTTCATTTAAATGATATAATTTGGCAAACATGAGGCGTCCAAATGCTTTTTTTAGACATCCTCATCGGTGCAGCCATTCAGCTCATTCAACAACGCTGCCATAAGTGCTCTTAATGTACGGTAAATTCCTTCAAACACATCACACTACCTACAGGTGATGGTGCTTCAACCTCATGGGAAAGTCAAATGGAGAAACAACAAGCAGTTCTCATTAAAGCAAGTGAAGAAGAGGAGAGCAGAGTGATGATGAAGGCCAGGCTCGCTGACCCTTTGGACTACAGTGATCTGTGAGAACGAGGGAGGGGGGGGAGGGGCGAACAAAAGCCAGCCGGTCAGGAGGAGAGTTCATACAGATGGTGAGAATGCTCAGACAGATCGAGCACGCACACACACACACACACACACACACACACACACACACACACACACACACACACACACCTCCTCTCTGCACCCCCTCAACACCCTTACTTTTAATCAACACACTCACATACACACATTCCTCANCACTCCCTAGATTCTTACTAACATCAAAAGCACGCTACAACCAAGGGGCTAGAAAAGGAAGAATAGGCCAAGAGAGAAGAGATGAGGTTCAGGAAGAGCCAGGAGATCTGCATCTGCATGTGTGTGTGGTGTGTGCTGTGTGTGTTGTGGTGTGTGTGTGTGTGTGTGTGTGTGTTTTCTGTGTGTTTGTGTGTTTGTCAATAACATCGTCACGTAGCGCCAGCAGGGTGATCAAACAGGCTGGGGGATGGCGGGTGGGGGGGTTTGAAAATGTAATTAAGGACACTGGCCTAGTGGCAGTGGTGGAAGAAATTAATAGATTTACTCGATTACTGATTAGGTGCGTCCTATCATGCTATATTTGAAATGTATATGGGTAGGGCCATACCGTATATAAACTATGCTCTGTGAAGTTTGTTTCAAAATACCAAACAGATCACCCACCTGTAGCCATGCCTCATTACTGCCCTCAAAACCCCTCTTGAAGCGCGCGTGTGCACTTTTAGAGAAACGCAGGATGTGCAGGTCCTTAGCTTGAAAAAAATAGCATAAAGAGGAAGCGGAGACTAATGCCTGATCAGAATTCTACCGGAGATAAAGTTAAAATTCAGGTTGTGCATAAAACGCCATCCTGTTTAAACCACCTCAAGGAATTATTCTGCAATAGTAGGGACCCTCAAAGTGCTTTTTCTCTGCAGGTTTATCACAAGGTGAGTTCTTTTTTATTCCTGCATTTTTAACACAGCTGGAAAATCTCATACAGGTGCTCTGGTGTAGCGGCGTGGGGGGCCTGCTAATGCTAAACAATACGCTCCAAAACACGTCAGGCATGGTTCTGGATAGCCAATTTCTGTGGGTCCGCGCCGAATTGACGCGTTCAGATGGGAATCTTATCCGCTTGTGACACCCGTTTTAAAAAGATTGGGTATGGGAGGAAAAGAGAGGAGGGCCGTTTATTTCTGACGCTCGTGGAGTTCCCCGACGCCCACCGGGCGACACATATTTATGTATAAAAGATACCACAAGTGGATATAGGTCCACTTTAAAGCTGGACCTAATCATGCTATATTGAATAATATAGTGTATGACCAATACCTATATAAGGCATATTTAATACTTTTATTTCAAATACCATATCATTTCGGCTCAATTTAACACTGTCTTTTCATGGGCTGATTCTGTGGGAACAGCACCATCTACAGGCCTGGCATATGTACTACAGCGTCTCCAGCGCTTTCGAACGGCAATGTCCGTGGCTGTCTCCTCCTGATTGGTGGAGTTGGCCCAATAGCCGTAGCGCCACTTCTGTGACGTCATAGAAGTGTTCAAATCTGGATCAGTCTGTATCAGATCCGTTGCAGCCCCTTTTTAAGAGATTTGGGTATGGAGGAAAATAGAGAGGGTTGTGTTTTCTGACACTTGGTGAGTTCCCTGGAACACCGGGGACACATATTCATGTATAAAAGATGTACAAAAGTGCATTTTGCATGATAGGTCCCCTTTAAATAACCATTTGAGGTACAATGAGTACTTGTTTCTGTGTCAATTTATGCTTCTACTCCAACAGTTTAAGGGAAATTATTTTAAAAAACACTTTTTTTACAGGTTAAATTGCTAATTACTTCATAGATTGAGATTTTTACGCACAACATATGAATAACTTTTAAAATATGATATTTTGCTGTAAATAAACCATCCCAAATTATATTGACAGACCTAAAACAATGAGTGGGGTGATATATAAATTGGTATCAGTTCTGCTTATTCTTAAAGTACTTTTTTTGTGTAAAACATATCACGGTTCTTGCTTCAAAGATGTAAGGATTGTCTGCTTTTCCCTTTAAAATATTTTAACTTGTTTTTTCAAATTTTTCAAAAGGATCTGAATAATTCTTCCACCACTGGTTATTGGGGAATAAAGTGGTGCCGATTTATCCCATGATTCAGTTGTGCTGCAGTGGGGCGTCCTTTCAACTACTGCCAGTTCTTAACACATGAACACATTAGAGAATACGTAGCCTTCATCTGACAAGAGATATTTTCTCTCTCTTTCTGTCTCTGCTGCATGTGGCTGTTTTAATGGCTGTGTGGGAGGGTGGAGAGGCGGATCTCTGACCCAGGTTTCTCTTTTTTATTTTTGCTCGTCCACT
The DNA here is from genome assembly GCF_000735185.1 of Notothenia coriiceps. NCBI lineage: Eukaryota > Metazoa > Chordata > Actinopteri > Perciformes > Nototheniidae > Notothenia > Notothenia coriiceps. Next base: position 4,463,522 of record NW_011357369.1, on the reverse strand, counting down.
GGATTGAAAGCCCGGAAACGTGGGAGGAGAGGCGGAGGTGGAGGCGGGGGAGAGACTCACACGGCCAGTCAGACCTGTTCCTAAAGCCCAGGTGAAGCAGCACACACACTGCACCTCCATGACTTAAACGTGATTTACCGTGGGACAATCAAACTAGATGCTATCTCACCTGTGGAGAAGTTTCACAAGGCCTCGTTGCTCCATGGCTGTCCAAACAGGTGTTTTGTCAGCACTGACTCTTTAATCACTGTTTAAACACAGAATGAAATACATGAATCATGACTTGATTATTTTGTCAACCGTTGTAATGCTACCGTTTGTTTGACCTTACTCATCGACAAACCCAAGTTAAACAATCCAGGTGGAAATTAGCTGGAAATGGAAGTAGTATATCATTTGTAAATATTGGTATCAAGTGTTCCCTTTTCCAAGAAATAAGAGCAGAAAGCATCCGGTAATTTCAGAGCTCAGTAAACATACACCATTGAGTTTTGCTAATACAAACAACTTCTTCCTCCATTAGTAACTCTAAAGGAACTGCTTCACATTGCATACAAGGTGTTGTAGCTAACTTAGAAGTTAGCAGCTATGGTTATTTGCAATAAAAACCGACCATTGTAAAGTGCTTATCCTACAAAGAGAGGAAGTTGAGGAGTTTGTCCATAAAGCAGGGTTTGGAGATTGTAGGTGAAAACATTCAGGTCTTTTCTTTGTATACATTTTGTTTTAGAAAACTCAAGTCCTTACGCGACAAAAACACTGTGGTCATTTGGTTTAACCCTTAAAACATAATTTATAAGTGGAAGCAGCATGTTGTTATAAATATAGTAACTAAAATGTGGACATTTTCCTTTTTCAGCCAAATTATGTCTGAATACCAAAAGACCATTTTGTCGCCATCCCACATAAACAGACACTAGTGACATTTTGTTTTGGATAAACCATCTGGCTTCCATTGACAATGATACTTTGCGTTTATATTATTACTTAGTAATCCATTTTATGGTGATATAAAGTGTTGCATAATTCAAATCTACATCTGTGTTTTTTTGGAGTTCCACAACATTTCCTGGGACTGTGTCGGAGTCTCATTCACTATCTGAGTGACTTTGTCTTGGCTTTGTTGGCAATCTGTTCAAACAGAATGCCACTGATCTTCTTATGTCATTGATGTATAAACAACGGGAAAGGCACACAAATCAAAGTTTCTGTATGCATAAAGAAGCCATGAGTATGCTGGGAGGTGGTTTCACCTGTGTTGCTGCACCTGGCGAGGAACAGGGCTGTGAGGGGGTGTTGCTGGCAGACGGCAGGTATGTCGCAGCGTTTATCAATCATCACTTCACTGGAGCTGGCCCCGATCTGTCACATAAAGGTACAGGAATACCAAGAGACAAGCTCTCTTTACAAGATGTTACACAACAGATAGCAAACGCTGTCAGTAAACGCTCCTGTCAGTGAGGCATTCACACAGCAAGCGTGTGTTTAAGGCTTCATTGTTCGTAATTGGCATTCGTTTTTATTTGTAGCGGTTGATTAGTTTATGGTTGATTTGTCATTAGGACAATTCAGTTGATTCATTATTTGCATGTCTCAACTTTTTTGTTTCACATCAAAAACCTCAATTTTATGTTCTCAATTGAAATCCATAAATATGTGTGGTCTATGTTAAAGCTGATGTAGCTCAGGATACTCAAATACCCTCTTAAAAACAAATGTTGTAACAGAAAGGTTTTCAGTCCAGTTAAAGTATGAAAAGTGTTGTGTCTCTTGTGCAAAATATTTTCTGCATGACCAGAAAAAGTTCCAACCCAGAGACAAGTTACTCTCTGAAGTTTCTTACATTTAGATTCCATGTTTCCATTCATACAGTACCTTCATAAAAAGTTCTTTGTTTAATTTGTTTTCTTTTTCTTTTGGTAGATGTTGTTTGTCTTTGTGTTATTTTATGTATGTATAATTTGTGTGATAATTTATGTACACTATTTCACAAGTTAGTTTGCAGGTTGTGGCTCCAAATCTTTAAATTGATAACTCGGAACAAGTGTATATAACGCATCTGTCCTCAAACATGAAGGGGAATGTAAAAAAAAGTAACAAAAACACCTTGTGCAACTATTTTAACCGGCTGATGTTAGCAACAGTGACAAGCAAAACAACAGAGCCTTCATTGATAGGTCATAGTCTACTCAGATTTCCATGTATTGCTTCATCACAGTTATATGATAACCTCAACAGTTATCTACCCAGACTCTTGAATGTGCTACAGTGTTGAAATCCCATTTGCACATCTGTTTGAATGCACATGCAAACACTGAACCCATGCTGGTTACCATCTCTGCTCCCACATGGAGGGAATTTGCCAAGATCAGCTCAGCGCCCCTCCACTGCAGCGAGTGCTGAAAGAAAAAGAGCAAAATGTGCAGTCTGCACGTCAGTAGTTACCCCGAGGCCACTGGATCGAACGCTGGGGCCCGTCAGCAAATTCTTACAAAAAGATCTGACAAAAAAAAAAGGTTTCTGGAACCGAGAATAAAAGCCAAACAAGCCCTGTGATACCTGCGCGTTCTGTTTTGGAGAGCCTCAGATAGCTGAGGAATTTGCCTAATTCTGATTAGCCTCCCACCGGGTTGCCTTTCTGTTTGTCACTGCAAGGTAACTTTGATTCAGTGGTTTCTTTAAGTGTGTGAGTGGGGGTAGGGTGGGTGGGAGGGTGGAGGAGAAAAAAGCCCCTCGTCGCTCAACAGCTATTAGCTCGCTCTCCTTTCACCTGTCACACATTGGTGACTTTATTCCGACTCAGCCGGGACCCCCTGGCAGATATCAGAGAGATCATCTCCGTCTTAAGCTAAACGACTCCAACAAGCGTCGCGGCCCCCCCCCTCCTGTCCCCAGCTGACCCCCGCGACCCCACGGGGCGCCCGAGGAGCAAGAGGTCTGCGGAGGAGTGGCCCTGGGAAGAGAAGGAGATGGGCCGAAATGAGCTCTGTCATGCAGAACACTGCAGGAGGGGGAGGTGACGAATACACACTCCCACCCCCCGCAGATATGCACACACAGCTGGGACAAAGAGTGACACACACACACACTGAGATTAAAAAAAACAATCATCAGCAATCAAGCTCAGTTTTTTCTTTCTTCCTCACACTCTTTCCCTTGTGATATCTCCATCACACACACACACACACACACACACACACACACACACACACACACACACACACACACACACACACACACCTCCTCTCTGCACCCCCTCAACACCCTTACTTTTAATCAACACACTCACATACACACATTCCTC
>NW_011357369.1:4433008-4460173 GCF_000735185.1 Notothenia coriiceps | reverse complement strand
GGCGCTGTACAATAGCTGCCCACTGCTCTAGACTCCTGGTACTAGGATGGGTTAAAAGCAGAGAACACATTTCACTGTGGGTGCTGTGTGCTCTGCATGTGTTACCATTAAAAAGGGTTTCATCCCTCCAAATTCTTCTTTTTCTTCAACCCCCATATGAAACAGAACTACAAACAGATTTACTTTTTCTTTCAACATTTATTTGAACAGCAAGTGGAGGCAAAAGTGACTGCACCCAAAAAAATAAACCTGCTAGCTAACTAGCCTAAACTCAGTAACAGAATGTGGGCAACACGTTCTTCTCCACAGCCGCTCGACCTCTGAGTCAGACGTCACTTCCCCCCTTTTCTATCGTACGGGTACAGCCACTCCCCCTGAACCCCGGCCAACATTTGTAAGTGTTCCGGCCCAGCCCAGCCCAGCCCACTGGGCAACACCCCACTGGGCTGGGCTGGGCCGGAACACTTACAAATGTGGGCCGGTAGGATTTAGGTAAGCAAAAAAAAAAAGGGAGTGGCCGGTAGGATTTAGGCAAAAAAAAAAAGAGGTCCCACCGGGGAAACTCCCGGTATTCCCAATGGCCAGTCCGCCCCTGGAGAGGGGTGTTAAAGGGATGAGGTTTTCGGTACTTTCTCCATGAGACACAATGATTTGATTAGTGAAGAGGAGAAAACTATTGGTGATCCAAAAAGTATTTCTTACCTTAGCTTATGTTGGAAGCTGGTAGAAATGGTAACTTCCATATAAAAATGCAGTGTTAAATTCATATGGTTTCTACAGAACTTTTTCACTCTCCGGTCTTATAAATTGTTCTGCAGGGATGCTGCACTTTGGGGGCAAATCTAATCAGCTCTCTCATGTCGGAGGAGATTGATGAATCCCAGATAAAGGAAATGGATCATTTTCAAATAGTAATAGTGGTTCGACCTCTGTTTGCCAATGACACAGTGCTAATGTCAACCTCATCTCTTTAGGGGTTCTACCTGCTGCGGTTGGTTATTCGTTTTGGGGGGAAATGGATTAGATAGGTGATGTGAGTTGTTTAAAGAGATTCACGTACAAGCTTTATAGCCCGACACAGTCCTTTGGGAGTTGAAAGGGGTGTGAAACAATTAAAATGACTCAACAATCTTTTTTCAGCTTGACATTTCTGACTAATCAGTTTTTTAATCATAAGTCCACGCCTTAGCAATGCTAACCATCCTTCATGGTGATTCAACTGCACCAATCTTGGCTTCAGTAAATGTTCTACTAAAATTGAATTGGATTCATTCATAAGAGGGAAAGAGTTGCACTTATCCTGATAAGTTTCAATTGGCTGCTCTGCTTAAAAAGGTGTAATAATGTGGTCGTACAAAATCAGAAAACAATATTCACTCCATCAAAGCAGTAAACAAACATAATATGTTTTGAAAATCTGTTTGCAACAAGTGGACTAAGAAAACTGCTGACGCACTTCAGAACAAAGCTTTAATTATAGCAGCATGGGTTCTTCAGCATCATTCTCAACAATTATTGATGGTTTCCACTTAAAAAATGTATTTCACACAAGATCCTTCTGTTAAAGCCAGTGTGATTTTCATAATGAAGGTCACCAGTGATCTTTAAGTACTTGTTTTAAATGGAAATGTGCAGGATTTTCCCTCTAATGTGTTCCTTCCTCTGTTTTGTCTGACTTAAGTTCATGAGTATGTACAGATGCTGCTGCTATAGCGGCTATAAAGACTAACGTTGGTGTGTTTTTCTGCTCTTCAGCAGCAGAGATCTTTCACTTTCCTTCACTCTTTCTCTCAGTTTTACCCTCTGGAAGCAAACTATATAATTTTCTCTAAGCCGGTCAACTCTTTTTTCCAACCACTAATTAATTATAATTCAGCACAGTTTGATGCAGTCAGGCCAAAGGAATGCCGGAGCTGCGAGTCGAGTTTAGAGAAGGGTAGGAGGAGGCTGACAGAGGGAAGGATGGAGGGAGGAAGGAGTCAGTGGTTTCTATCTAGCTCACAGGCCCGGCCCATTGAAGGGATTTAATTACTTGTAGACCAAAGTCTCAGAGGCAAACAACACGCTGCTGACTGCAGAGGTGTGACCCATCATGCCGCAGACAATTACTGAGGGTTGTCTAACCTCCAGCAGCTAATCGCTCCACTCCCAAGATGGTGTTTCGGTAAATAAGAGCCCAGGGATTAAATGTCAAATGCAACAGGTCCAGGCACTGACACAGCCAAGTGGCTCTCACAATAAACACTTTTTGAAGCATTACTCCTGTAAAAATAGAAGAGAATGGGTCAAAAGCGGCCATATATTTAAGCAGTACCATATATATGTTTTATATTTTGCCCATGTACTTCCAACTTGAAAGAGGCAATAAAGAGAGAAATGTAACTAAACCCATAAATTGGGATTAGTTTCAATCAAACCAAGAAGCAACAACAGTGACACAGCAACATACATCTAGCAGAATGCACATAACAAACCCCATTGCCAGAGAAATACATCAATTATTAACCGTTCTGCAAAACCCTCAACTGCGAATTCAATCGTTTTTCTTCAAGCACTTTCCGTCCATGATATGGTAAAGGGAAAAAAATCCAGATTATAGAAATGGTTAATTACATATGGTTAAGATATTGTGTATGCTTTGAGAGGAGGGACACATTTTGCACCTTCTCAGAGCAGAGGCTTACAATCAGACATTCAAGGCTCAATGCAGTCATTTTTATGCAAGGGTAAAAACATATATTTGTATTTAGCAGGAGTTTTTAGCTATCGTATGATTGTTTGTTGGCCTTCTTTATTGACCAAATTCCTTACTGCTCACTTAATAATTCAGAAATTAAAGAACGCTCCAGCTTTATGACATACAAAATAAGTCCCACAGCAACAGGAACCACGGTGTTGCTGAACCGAGAACCCACAGACTGATAGAACAGCTTTACATATGTTTTACCCTGCAGACATGAGCAATCGGTACCAGATTAGAGTGTTGCGATTGGAAAAAAATGAATCACTTAATTTACATAAGTGGTCTTAATTAGGTGCTAAACTGAGGAAAGCTGTGGAGGTTTTTTTTGCACATGGTAGTAATTACATTATGTCATTTGTTAGACGCTTTTCTCCAAAGCAACTTACATAGATTCAGTACTTTGGACAATCCCCACAGGAGCAATTTGGGGTGAAGTGTCTTGCCCGGGGACACAACGACAGGTGTGAATAACGCTAAAACCAAGGAGTTATACAGACAAAGATCGGAACCTCGGCTGTCTGTTTGTTTTGACGTATTTCGAATGTTTTAGAAACGGTACTGTCGTTACAAAGACGAGTAAGATTGTCAGACGTGGTGTGCGCAGAAATTGGCTTTCGGAAGCACCAAGTTCAAGTGACCCAACGACGACGAGAAAGAGTAGCTTGTGTCGTCGCTCTCTACTTTGTCGCGTACCACCAGGCCCTTGATGCTACCTAAAACGTCTTGTGTCTTCCTTTTGAGATACCTGTATAACTGTGTATGAAAGTGATTAGTAGTGGGTGGGAGTAGATGTGGGAAGTCGGGGGCCTGTCAGCATCACGCACTACACAGCACTCTACACACACTCCTAGCGTAACGTGGTGCGGGTGTCGGCAGCTCTGTTGCAAGCCGAGAGACCTCTGTACAGCCGGACATAGCGTGTCTGCTCTGCCGGGGTGTGTCCTAGAATGTATATGTTTCGTCGCGAGAGACTATGACGTCGACTCCGCGACTCTAGCAGAACGAGGCTATTGCTGTTGTAAATATAGGGTCGCGAACAAATTCGATCAATCTCTGTTTCCTTCCTCCGTAATTGGTGTTTTTGACAGCTTGTACCCTTTCTGTTACCCCTCGTAAAACATGTCAAGGACTTAGTGCTAAATGCGCGAAAAGAGGACAGTTGTGTAACTGTCTACAGTCTGTCTAGATAGTGCACTAGAATATGTTAGTTGCCGAACCATATAAGTTTTCGAGATAGAGTAGAACTGCGTCCAGAAAATCACGCGAGTAGTGAGCATCTGATCCTTCGAAAGAATAAAGAGCAGGAAACGACTTCCTACTGAGCTGACATTAGTTCGGAAGAAAAAAGTAGACGTCTGAAGATATATGTATGTGAGATACAGTGTGTTGGTGATGTTACGAGTCGACCGCGGCAAGGGTCCAATTAGAAAGATACCAAGACGTCCTGGTAGAGAGAAGTAGGGGAAAGAGAGCATTGTATCCCATGAGCGAGAGCTAGTGGAGAAAGAAACTAAGGCTATGCTAAGTCTATATATACGTGTAAAAAGTCTGCTATGTGGCTTGAAGAGATAGGCTGGTCTAGGCTAGAAATACGGTTACGTAATTCCCTCTGTTTTCGTAGAGTCATCAGGATAGTTCTCTATAGAAAAAATATTTAGTATACTTAACCTATAAGATAGGCTTGTACGCTGCGTACTTCGTCTGTCTGCGCTACTTCGTCTGAACGTCTGTTGTAAAGAAAGTGTCGCGCTATATCCTCATTGTTGGTTTTATTTGGCAAAAGTCATGAGCAATCGTACATGATCTGTTAATGCTTGTGTGTGAGCTCCGATCGGCGATGTGTGGAGAGAGAGAGCTGGTAGGAGAAGCGAGAGCGTGCTAACTAGCGCGTCTGTAGCGTGTGGTGTGTTCGTCGAGTGTGTGTAGGTGTAGGGATACCCCTTTTTTGTTTGTGCGGTGTTGCGCGTGTGTGTAGTGATGCTTACAAGACAGAAACTTTGCCTTGATTCCGAGTCCTACTGAAATTCTGAACTTTACAGTAAAAACAAAACCATTGGTAACTGTATGTTTTGTTTTTTTGTTCATAAATTTTTTTTTTTTCTAGGCTAGGGGCAAAAAAAAGAGTGGCTAAGCTAGAAAACTTAGTGCACTAGTCCGAGGCTAGGGGGCCCCTTAAGATCGATTGTGGAAAATAGGCACTGCTAGGTTCTCTAAATTCGACATAAATGACACGATTCCCCTCCGAACACCGAGTCACCCTTATCACACGACCTGAACCTTAGTCCCCCTCGGGTCAAAGCTCAGGGTGACNAAAACCCCCCACTTCAAAACACTCCACACCCCCCCTTACACACACACACACACACTCAAACACACACACACACATGTGTGTGTGTGTGTGTGTGTGTGTGTGTGTGTGTGTGTGTTTGAGTGTGTGTGTGTGTGTGTAAGGGGGGGTGTGGAGTGTTTTGAAGTGGGGGGTTTTGTTATCAGTCCCAGGCCAGCAGAAAAAACAGGCGTAACGGAGGAGAACCGGAGGAGCGAGCTGTCAATTAGAGACGTCTCTTTTAGAAACCGCACTGCAGCCGAGTTTGTGCTGCTCTCCGTCCTCAGAGGGTTCAAAGCGGTCAGACTATACAACCAGCACAGTCCCTAGTAGACCCCCCCCCTCCCCTACACACACCACAACACAGACTATATCACCCCTTGATGCTAAATACCAATCAACTATGTGCAATATGTGCTATAATTGTGTAATTTATAACTGGCTGCTAAATCCTTTGAATCGTTACAAGGTGTGTTTTTTGCATTTTGTGTCTTGTAAATACTGTTAAATACCATCAAACTATGTGCAATATGTGCTATATATACACATTATATACATATGCCATTAATAACTAATATATACCTGGCTGCTAAATCCTAAAATCTGTATTATATTTGTTATTATATCATAACTTAGTACTTTTTTTTTTTTCTTACCATAGGTAACATTAAGCTGTCTGTGGCTCTTTCCTGCTGTAACGATGCAAATTTCCCCTCTGTGGGACTAATAAAGGTATTCTGATTCTGATTCTGAAACCCCCCACATTTCCCCCGATGTTTCTTTTCAATCTTTGTGTAGTTACATCTGCAGTTTTCGCAAATGATGAAGCTGTGGAGGAGTTGAAGGTGGCTACGCTGCAGGCTGTTTCAGTTACTGTTTGCAATTTGTCTTCTTTCAGATGATGACACATTCCCAGTCAAACTGCTGGTACAACACAGGCCCATTACTGCGCTCACTCTCAGCTTCAGGTATGTGCTGCAGTAACCTAGCTACTTTATTAAAAAGAAAAGGCACAGAACTAAATAGTCGGGGACAGGAACAGATTGATTTGCATTTGAGTCATAATTACATTTGTGTATATTTATTTATCAAATAGTAGCATAGGAATGAATATTATTCAGAGAGATGCTACTGCAAAAGGAAATTGTCGATGAACATCAACATATATCATATCCAAGGTGTACTTGATGAAAATATCCTATTCTGAAATATTCAATGACTTTATAAGTGCATTTAAAAGTGTGTGCAATTATCTATCTACAGTATTTTCTGCCTCTGGTTTTCGTCACATTTCAGTCATTTTATTAAAAGTGGTTGCATCTTATTTCAAAGCCCTCCTTTTTAATTAATAAATATATATTTCACAATTTTTGCCTATTGCTTTCTCAAGGCAAGATTTCTCATCCTCGTTTACCGTGAGCGCCCTTCAGTAACCTCTCCTGCGGCTAAAACAAGCGGAGGAGTTATTGACTATTGATCTGTATTGATCAGAGAAGGAGCTCAGTAATCATGGGGGCAGAGAGGTCAAGAGAGAAACATACCCAGTATAGAAAAGATGGTTGTTCTTGCATTCATTTGTGCAGGAATATTGGATTTGAGAGTAGGTCCCGCTCTTTGAAGGCAAGGCAAGTTTATTTATATAGCGCCTTTCAACATAAGGCAATTCAAAGTGATTTACAAAAATGAAAGACATTAATAAAATGAACATTAAAAGAAAAATTACATGAATAAAAGTTACAATGCAGTTTAAGATGTGAATAGTTCAATTAAAGTACTCATACATTCATCAGTGTGTCTCAAAGCAGTTAAGGGGAGAGATTTAAAGCAAAGACAATATGGATTGCCATACATACCATACATTATTAGTACAAGTCCGAACCATGTGTGCATTCAGACTCTTCACTTCAACTTGTGATTAGTTTTGATGCAGAACACTGGATATGCATATTTACACATTTTTAAGCTAAATGTGCCACATGCATTACATATTTGAATTGTATGCCCGTAAATCAAGTCATTTGATCCTCAATAAACCACCTATAGGTTTATGAGAAAAAAAGTAATTCTGCGATTCTTTAACAAAACCGTGTCCATGTGCAGCCTGTTCTTCTAAAAACAAGCTGCCATACAACAAAACTGCATCGGCTATCATGTTTTAAGGGACACGTATTTCATCCTGGGTTGAGTTTGTCTTTGACCTATCACAATAGGTTCCTAATTAAAGCCCTCCGAAGTGCGTATGGAGGAGGTCGGGGTGGATGGATGGTTCGAACAAACACAGGACCTTCACCCTCGAGATCAATGTGTGTGTCTCTTGAGAAACCAAAAGTCAATAATTATTTTTTTAAATATACCTCATGACAAACATACTTGTTCCAACACAAACAAAAAACACAACACACTTGTTTTGTTGCATTGTTTTCAATTTACAATATTAACCATAGCATAAAATCCATGGTTAAAAAAAATCAGGTACACTTTACGACTGGCGAGTCTTTAGTAAGGGATTTAACGAGGCATTTCCGCCATTAAATATGTGCAGATCACTAGTAATAGATTTCACATTTTTTAAAGTTGTGAGGTAAACAGCTGTTAGATGTTACCCCCTATAATCAGTTAAGCACTGAGGTCAGCCGTGTCAATATTTTCCCATATATGCCCAGCATTGTCTCCTTTATTTACCTTCCCTCTCCCCTTTGGGAATAGCATTCCAGCTCCATCTTAAGATGGCCCCAGATCACTTAAGCCACTGACCATATGTCATAACTCTGCATGGGATTAGGCACATTCTACTCTTTATGGGTAACTTGTGGGAAAGTGTTTGCAGCGCTGGACTACCAGTGAAAAACAAAACAAAAAACTCAGATTAAACTCTTTTTTTATCAAGCCTATCTTCAAAATTGCTTAATTTGTGATAAATAAAATATCTTAGATTTGGGCTTATTTAGCAACAATAAAGCCTCCTCTGTCTTATTCTGACTCATAGCACATGATAAGAAATATGAATGAACTTGCTTGTGTGATGTTATTCATCTATTAATAATTGCACAGCCACACTGATTTCATTTTCAAGTGGCTCAGTGTTTCATACTTGTTTTGTTTAGTCTCCATCGTTGTTGCTAAGAGCTAATCTCTGTGGTGTTTCTGTGCTTTATTCATGTGTCAATCAAACATAATGGGAGCTACTGTACACAAGTCTCGCTTTTGCCTATTATGAAAAGCAAGTTTCATCAGTTCCTTTGTAACACTAAGTCTGAGGTAAGTACTGACGTAAGAAGTTTACAGCAACATATGTCAAACGTGTTAAAGCTTATTTAAAAATGATATTGGTCTTTATTAAAGTAATAGTGTTTTGTGTGTGTTACTTCAACCAAGACAGTCTCAATATCCCTACAGTATATCAACTTTTAACTTTGTTTTTTTTATGCTGATCTTGCAATATGTTACATGAACATATTTTTTGGGACGAAGATACAAACTCATAATAGCAAGAATCCTAAAGGTGAATTTCATTGCTACTACATAGGCATTAAAGGGCCCTATTATTCTCATTTCCAGAGAAATGCCTCTGGGGTGAACTTTGGGATTTTAGCCTTTGCCAACTATTTGCATGCACACAAACTTATATAAAACATTAGGAAAGGGAAAACCCCAACAAGCACAATAGTGCCCCTTTAAATGAATGTGACAGAATAAAGATATTTTGTTTAATATGATCTCAGAGAACAGGGGGAAATGAACACTAGCTGTATTGCAGGTGCATTCAAACTTGGGAAGTTTTGCATAGTCACTATCATTCCGTGCAAATAACACAAAGTTAGGTGTTTTGACGGCAATAAGGTCAACCAATTGGGATGATTAAATTAGACCAGCAGGGACCACACGTGAAGAGTCACGTCCTTCACCCCAATTATGATGGTACAGTGTAATGATTATAGCAGCAGGGAGCAATAAGGAGACGAATTCCCCCATAAACCAGTTTTAGCGCTGCATTTATGTAACACATCACCTTTTATGTACAACCTTCAAAGCCTGATGGAAATCAATGCTGTACATTATGCATGCTGCAGATGAAGACGAAAAGCAGCATGGCTTCAGTTGTGAAATGTGAGGACGGCTCGTTGTTGGGGTGAAGCTTTACACTTTGACATTCAGTGATCGTATGAAATCGCAGAACGGTGTTTTCCTATGGAAACCATCGAGGATTGTTTACAGGAATTGACTTTGAAAATATGCAAATGGTACGATGATCCTGGCATGTATCAATTTAGCTGTTTAATGCTAATAGTGTATGGTGGGATATCTGTGGATTAGATGTTTAAAAGTCACAATGCAGGATCTTCAGTTTATTTTTATATTATTTCATTGTTTATGCCCATTTATTTTTAGTTATAGTGTTCCTACACATTACATCACTTTTTTCTTCAAAATATATTTTGAGAATAATGAATCTAGGCTTATTGAAAGAAGAAACATATTATATTTAAATCTTGAAAAGTCCAGTCACCTCCAAACATTTGTGTTAAGGTGCATGTAGTACATAAATAATTGCACAAACTTGAACAATGTTCTAATAGTCTACTAAAATGTATTCTCAAGACTAAGCCTGCTGAGCCACCACTGCATTAGTTTTATCATTGACAGTTTCACAGTCATTTCCAGGCAAATCTCTCCCCATTTTGCAAAAAATATGTTTGTTAACTTCTGTCTCTGCATCTTTTCATGAATTCATCACAAAGTGCAATGAAGTCCACAGTATTTTACCAACATGGAAGTGGATCTGAACAAAGCCTTTGTTTAAATTACACAAACAAATATTTATAAAAGGTCTGTTACAGTATGTTTCAAATGGGACTCTGTTTCAGAGATGTGGTAACGAATTCTTCAAACTGAGAAGTTTCTTGGAGCAGAGTATCGGTGGATTCAGTTAAAAAATAAAAGCTTCTCTTTAAAGTATCACTTGTTTACCGGTCTATCAGAGACTTCAGAGGCAGCACAGTGAAGAATCTGAGACATGCATTGGGAAGCGGAGGTGGAAAGCAGCTCAGAGCTCGGACCGGATATGTGACAGTCTTTAGATTCTTTGTGTGTTGAATACCTGTCTTACTAACCCTGGGGGACGAGCTGCTACCTTCACAACACCCACTCACCGTGTGCTTAAACAACAAACACCAAGAAAGTTTGTGCAAGGGGATCATGACAGAAATAACTTCCTTACTTGTGGATCAAATGACCGGATTTGTCTTGAAACACTTCCCTGCAAACATCAGGAGATGAAAAAGTCTCTGCACTTCGGTTAGCTCGGATAAATAAATGAACAATTGGATTGATTGTTGAAACAATGGTGCTAAAGCTGCAAAACAAAGCATTAAAATGATTAGGGATCTATTTCCAGTTCGACAAACTAGTGGGCTTCATTAGTTGATTGTAAAAAGTGTCTCATTAAATCAATCATGAGGATAATACTCAGAATCAATGTCCCACTCTCTCAGCGGTCCCCAGGGCAATGGTGTGATTAACAATGGCGGGTAACCCTAATTGGAAATAAACCTAGAGAAAAATGTAAGGATGACTATGTTGCATTGTGGACGGGGTTCATGGGATGGCAGCTGGTGGTTACCTTGGAAACAACAAAGGATGGTCCTAACAGGGTGGATATTGCGCTTTAATGCAGTTAGGTAGAAATGAAAAAAAGATGATGGCAATAAGGGCGGTGTTTAGTGCTTTCAACGTCTTGGTATTTCTGGCTGTTCAAGCTATTGAATCAAGTGAAATGAAGTTATTGAATGTACCACAGCAAATATTGAACAAAGGAGACACTATAAGACACCGTAAAACCACATATCGCAAGGAATAACATTTGGTAAATATCTTTATGAAGATGATCTTGCCAACCATTACGATGAAAAGGTTTATGCCGGTTAGCTAAGCTTAGCAAAAAGACCTAAACAAGAAGAAGAACAAATAGCCTACATTTGTTCATAAACTATTTGTTCTTCTAACGATGAATTTGGAAATAAATATTTAATTCCAATTATTTTGAATAATCTGCATATATTGCAATATTGCATAATGATTTATAATATAGAATATAAGACAATGAAGAGGCTTCATATTTACGAGGATCTGTTAGAACTAAGATTTTTATTTTTCAAAGTCTGTGGAATACAATAAAGGATAGGACATCTCTGAAATACTATTCAGTATGTTATTTTGACACGTACTTTGTGTCATAATACCATTTCAAAAATATTTTGTTTCATGCAATTTTGATTACATATTTTGAATTAGATAAACTTTTAATTCATTGTGTGTGGCTATTTCTTTGCTTGATGCTGTGACTTCCTGTAGTTTGCGAATAGTTATAAGGTGATAAGCTATCTTGACCTCAAGATTAGTTTTACGTTAATATCTGATACTTCTTGTCCTTACTTCTAGCAGGACAGGTAAGACTTAGACAAACACTTGAATTCTTTACCCAGAATATCTGCGTCTGTGGTGTAACAACAACAACAACAACAACAACAACAACAACAACATGCCACTTGTGACTGTTTCCAAAAGACAACAGTCATTATAAACATGACAACAAGACGATACGTTCCAGGAGGACATTTTGCATTGGTCTATTTCGGTGAAGGAAAGCACGATTTGCTGTCACTTTGAGCACATTGATTGTTTAAAGGAGTGTGTATGAGTCCAAATGGTTACATATAATCGCTTTGTGTCTGTACTGACTTATCTTAGGTATTTAACAAAGCCAAATCGTTTTGCATTTTCAATGAATTAAAGAAACTATGCTGTTACATTCCTGTGGTTTATTTAAAGATGTATCTGTGCTCGGGTGGGACACAATCGCTGATTCGAAGCTGGGTCAGAACCAAAACGTCCCGAGGATCATCCATCATCTGCCCGACACAGTAATGACACCTCAGCGGACCGGGCCTGATCGTCTGGATAAAAATGGATCCAGCTGTACCGGAGCTCACACTGCTGGGGACTCTTCAGTCGGCTCTTCTGTCTCCATGTCTCTGGATCTGTCTCAGTGTTGGTGTTACTCTGCTTTTCTGTATTCCCTGCCTCTGTCTGCCTCTCAAAATCATAAAGTCATAAATAATGTTCAAAAGCATTCTTTGAAAGCAAGCTCAAAGTCAGTCAGTCCACCCTTCCTTTTGTTTCCGTCTCCATATAAATATATATATTTATCTTCCACCCTGTCTTCTCTTTTTATTGCCTGGCATGAGTGGACGTTTGCCCGCTTTCATGCTCCCTCCCGATGTCAGAGATGCTATATTGCAGCCCAGTTAAACACGGGTTACTATGTCTGGTTAGATGTTTTGTTCGCAGTGACACCCCAGGCCGTTCTCCCTGAGCCCAAACATTTTGTGTTATGACTGCTAAAAGCAGGGTGCGTAATTACTGCTGCGTAGTAACCTGAGTGTTTTCGTGGGGGCGAAAGGACTGCATAAACACAGACATCACTCTAAATAGGTCGCATCCAAAATAGAAGACCGCAAATAAACCAGAGTAATAGAAAGAGCTCTGAGAGCCCTTCAGCGTGAACAGCACTAGCTGCAGAGTGCTTTAGATTCACAACTAACTCTCATATAAAAGCGTCCTGATTCTCTGTCTCTTAGTTTGGCTGATTTCATTTTGAAAAGTAATGTAAACTGCAGGAAACAGCAACAGACGCCTGTCGCCTGTATATGGTTAAACATCTCCATCACATTATATAGCTGCAAACATATTCTAAAACGCATCTCCCTCCAAGTATGCACAATCTTCTAATACACCTTTCCCAGCCAAATTAATTGGAATATGTTATGTTTGTGAGTATCATGTGAACGTAAAAGCTAAATAAAAACCTATTTGGAGAAGGAAGTATTCTATGAACATGTTTAGAACAAAAGGCCATATTTTACATCCACTGCCAACTACAAAATCACATTTTAACGTTAACAAAAACGTAAAGCTTGAGCCGTTTTTCTAAGATCAATAAACAGAAGTGTCCATGCCTTCTTAGCTGATAGAGACATATCCATAGAGACTTAAAACCAACAATTGTGGTAAAAAATGCTTCTGCTTAACGCTGATTAATGCAAACGATATTAAGTCTTTATCTACTGATCAGTCACAAAACAATAAAGAAGAAACACTGAAATAGGTTTTGGCTCTGTGTTTTGATTTTAGGCTGCAAATGATCCTAAAACCAACCTCAAACACATCATTTTGCAATGCATTTAGTTGTCGATTGTGCACTTTCCCATCCATTACCATTACCAGGATTGCTGCTTAACGGATCCAGACATATGTTAAGCAGCAATCCTCAATTAAGCCTGACACTGGCTGGTCAGCCAGTGGAACAGGTAAACGAGACTAAATTGCTTGGCATTGTTCTTGATTCTGGTTTACGGTGGACAAAGCAAATTGACAGTATCGTAACTAAAATGGGAAGGAGCATAGCTGTGGCGAAAAATGTACAAAGTATGTAACACCAACCACTTTGAAACAAGTAATTCAGTCTCTGGTTTTGTCACATCTTGAGTACTGTCCGGTCATATGGTCATCAGCAGCAAAAACACATTTACAGAAATTACAAATAGCTCAAAACAAGGCTGCCAGACTGGCTCTCCACTGTTCGAAGCGCACTCATATTGGAGTTATGCATAGAAACCTATCATGGCTTCCAGTTGAGAAACGTCTGCAATCTCGTGTTATCTCTTTTCTAAAAAATGTCCAGTTTAGCAAAAAACCACTGTATTTTTATGATCAAATAGTTTACACAAGAGACGAGCATGACCATAAGACTAGACAAGCTACATCAAGCCATCTACCGGCACCTAAACCCAGGACCCCAAATCTACTGAAATCTTCTGTGACTTATAGAGCTATAAAGGAATGGAAGTCATTGCCAAACTACCTTACTGAAATAAAGTCCAGAGCCTCTTTCAAGAAGAGATTGAAGGGCCATCTACTAATGACCATGTACCCTTGTGAGCTGTGAACCCTAATGTAATTTAATCGCATGTTTTTGATGATATTGGTGATGTTTTTAATGTTGTTAATGATGTCAGGAATTATGTCCTAAATGTTGCTGTATTATTGTTGAATTGTTTTAAGTGTCGGACCCCAGGAAGAGTAGCTTTTGTCGAGAGCAAAAGCTAATGGGGATCCTTAATAAACATAAACATAAACCATGCTAGGTTTTAACATTTAAATAGGGCATTTAAGGTATTACTTTACATATTTGTAAATCTGGTTTCTTCAGTGAGCTATATTTCATGTAAATCACCTCTGCTGCTGTTGTGGGTTGCATGTATTTCCTCCCCTGCTCCCTCCAATAGCTGAGGCTTGCATTCTCACGGTAGCTTGTTTTGACAGGACTTCCACACCCCAGACGGACCGAGTATTACTTGACTCCAGACCTCCTCCTCTAAATGCGCTGAGCCTTGCCTCAGAAACCCTATTAGAGCTTTGAACAATAATCTTCCTCCCTTTCCACTCCCTCATCTTCACTCTCGCCTCCCCGCTGCCCCCTCGGAGCCCCTCGCTCTCAGCCAGACCTTCTTGGTTTTGGTCAAAAAAGCGCAGCGAGATCCCTGGCGCCGGGGTCCGTGTGTTTTCACAACTGCTTGGCTAAGCGCTAGGAGCTGCCTGTTAGCGCTGCTCTGTCCACGGCTGAACGCTTAGGACAAAAAGGATCTTTGAGGAAGGCGTGTTAGTGTCAGCCAGTCCGTCCACCTCTAAACCCCACAAGTATTAGGTTTCAATCCTGGTGGATTTACTGGACTGAGTGACTACTGCTGTTCAAAGATAGACTCAGTCGGCCTCTGAACTCCATCTTTAAAGTTGTTTTTCCTCTCCTGTGCCTTTATTTAGCCATCATTCATCCAGGCAGGGCTGCTGAGCATGCACCCTCATTTTGAGAAACACCTTCCCTCATATTCATCCATTTAAACTCACGTTCACACCTGAGCTGTGTCCCAATTCAAAACTACAATACAACTTTATTATAAGATAATATTTTATTGTCAGATTCAGTCTGGAGTTGTTCTTGCATCACAGCAGCTCCAATTCCAACATCAACAAGGACACATTTTAGGTTTACTTGGTGAAATTAATATTTGTATTGCACAGTATCAGTTTCAACACTATGCGGGTTAATTGTGTATACTTGGTTTTTGTAGCATGATTTGGAGTCAGAGCTTGTGTTTCAACCAGTTTGTGTAGCGGCTAACGAGCATCAATCTAAATCACCATGGCAATAGAGCTGCATTACTCACCTGTGTTTGTCAGGTGTGTTACTTGTGGTCCCAATGAAGCTCGTCTAACCTGCTCAGATAACCTATCCCCCGAGGGCTTCACAAAATAAATCCAGTTGCTTGTTGTGCAGACAAGGGCAGAGGTTAGTAGAGTAAAGATGTCAAACACAGGGAGTGGCTGCAAAATAATGAATGTATATTGCAAAGCCACAAAATGCAATAGAGGTTATGTGGTGACGTAACTTTTTAATGGGATAATCCTCCTTAAAGTCACCGTGGCAAAGCAAACCCAGTGGAGCTGTTATACCGAAGGGAAAAATAAACAAACATTGGAAAGGAAATTCTCCGTATAAAGTTCCCAACAGGCATTGACTTTCCTGGCATTAGTAGATACTGTATGTGGCTTTAAATGCCATTTAAATTAACTAATTGAGTCTAGTTCAGAAAAGTGTGTGCTAGTGGATATCCAGACCACAACTTCTTCTTGCGTGAGTCAGATTTGAGACGCAAAAATTGAGTTGAAATGGAGAGATGGGATTGTTTATCTCTTTAATGTATTTATATAAATCTTGGTCAGACAGGTCTATTGGTTCTGAGATTCCATCGAAAATTGCCATCTCCATTTTCGTGTCCTAAGTTGCTATTTGAACTTATTTCTGGCAAACACATTTTGAAGTTATGGCCTGGATTTGAACTTGCCTCTCCGAAAAAACTCAACTGTTTATATCGTCAGGTTTAAGAATCTGTCAACAACTTATTCTACATCACATGCAGAGGTTTCATCACCGTGTTTTTTTTCCTTGACATACAAGTGAGTTCATGTGAGTCCATGTTGGCTATGAGCCATGTGGGGTTGGCCCACATTTTTTAGCTGAATCATCTCACAGGTTAATAATCACTGTTCACCAGCCTCTTCTTCTGCACCTGGTATTCATGACTGAAGTGGACTTAAGATACAATCAATAACACAGTGAGTATATGTCAGCTGGGGTCACTTGCAGCTTATGTGTGTGTGCATGTGGCTCTGAAACATTCAAGCCACACAATCTCACACCTACAGGTGTACACTCCCAAACACACATTAATCCACCCATCAGCCTTCCCTCCCAGCATTCAAGGTGTGCCAGAACGATCAGCAGAGAAGAATTACAGCAACTCACTTGGGAGACAGAAGAAGAAGAGGGAGAAGAAGAAGAAGAAGAAGAAGAAGAAGAAGAAGAAGAAGAAGAAGAAGAAGAAGCAGCTCATTGTGCTGCCACGCCATCGGGCAAAGGGACCGAATGAGATGAGCACAGATATCAATCATGCTCCGGCTCAGCTGCTGGCTGACGGGCTGCAGCGACATTCCCCTGCAGGTGTGACATACCAGCAGGGAGAAATAATTAACAGAGCAGTGAAGCGCGGCAGCCTCTGATGGGGTTTCTGCACATGGAGCACTGGTGGTTTTTGCCACTTGCTCCTTAGTTAAGTTTAGCGCTCTTTCTCCAGACGGCTGCATACACTCTCGTCTCATTGGTAACAATTGAAAACAGTTGCTGGAGCCTGGAAAAATAAACCATGTAGACACAAATCCTTATTGCTGTATTTGCTGCAATGTCACAGCATAAATTGACATCCTGAATTGGATGAGAAAACCCCCAAAAGGACCCTTTTATTATGTCTATTTAATCAATCCAGATTTAAAAACACCTGTTTTACAGAGCCATTTTAAAATTTCACTGGGATCAGATTGAACTAGGCTACCTTTTGGAATGTGGAAATAAATAAAAAAGGGTGTTAACTGACAGTTGTATTCGGGCCTTTTAGGTGAGAAAATCCCATCATAGATCAAGAATTATTTTTAAATTGCATTTGTAAGTCTTGGTTATCCCAAAGCTCTTCGCTGCCAGTTTTAGCACTCATCAGACCGGCACTTAACAGAAAACACTTAAATAAAATACTTGCTTTTAAAAGTCGACATTGGTAATAAAAATGTGTGCAAGTCTGAGCATGTTGCATTTCAAAACGATGGGACGCCAAGTCTGCTAGAAAAAGCTGGTTTTCTTTTTTTTTATGAACACAAACAATATAAGGAGAGTGAAACTTTCGCCAGCGCTCATATTCACACCCAGACAACACCCTGTAAGTCACACTACCCATGTCTCTTTACTGTAAACGCCCGCGACAACTAATTTCTCTGGGAGTGTTTCATGAAGCCAAATTTGTGGCTTGCACATACATGTGGGCTGGCAGCAACAGAGGCTTTTCAAATATCTCATCGCACTGTGAGACATTATCGACTCCAAAGATCTGAGGTTTCTGGAGAGCCTTCGGGTCATCAGAAATCAATGGAACCGCCGTTCCTATTTGTTGTCAGCAGGAAAACATTAACATGACACTCCTTTATCCTCTGCTCAAACAAGTCACTGTAAGTAATTAGTCCTCATTTTCATGTCTGGAACAGATTTAATAGCCAAAACTAAGGGAAGGGAAAATGTATAATTCATAAAGCATATATTGGCATTCATGGGAGACAAGCGAAATGGAGCCTTCCTGGAGCTCTGCAACTTTACGTCTTCGCCTGCCTGGAGGTGTAGCTGCATGTTCGCTTCTCAAAGACCTCGCAGCGACCAATTACTCTGCACTTTAGCTGCCGTCCTTAATTAGAGGAACTAATGTTTGTATATGACTCCAGCAGCTAAGGATCTACCAGTCAGCCGTGGCTGCTCCTGGTGAGAAAGCCAACCAGTAAATTAACAAGGCCCGTGTTGAACTAATAATCTGCTGTTAAAATAAATATCATGAGCTCACAGAGAGAGTGAAATGTAAAGATAGAGAGGAGGCAAGAGATAATGCGCCGTTATTGCTATTTTGAGGTTTTTCCATCACTGGACAACCAAAGAAAGTTGTACTCAGATCATAAATACATTGAAAATACATATTAGGCACAGTGCACATAAATAAAATAAAGATGGTTATTCTGGATCCTGGCTATCCTGGAAGCTTCATGTGACCATAATAATTCATAAGAGAGAAATAACAAACTTGTATTACATTTTTGAGACTTAAACCTTAGGTAAAATGTTTCCTTCAGCTTTTTCTACTGCACAAGCTGCATTTAAAAATACTTTAAAGCAATACTTTTACTTTGAAAATCCATGCATTCTAATGCTGGGTCAATTTGACCCCGGTGGCGGTTTTAGGTATAAAAAATCTCTGGCGGTTCTAGTGTTAAAAACATCATTACTTATGAAGTGTACAATGACTGATTCATTAAAATACACATTTCATCATCAATTTTAAGTGTTTATTATATACAACCACATGCAAAAGTGTGATCCATTGGAGGTTTAAAAAACATCCAAATGTATAATCGTCAAATTGAAAGACGAGCAAAATATATCCGAGGGAGATTGCACCACATGAAAGGTACGTCAGTCTTGAAGTAATTGCATCTGTATGTGCAGTGAGTGCTGGCTCTGAAGAAGCCACATGAAGAGGCGTCATTACTCTGAAGCCTTTAGCCCTCAATGCTATCATTCATAATGGGCTAATATATGGAAAGTAGCTGCTATTTAAAATCTCTGAAAACCAGTTTCATAATGTGCTGGAGCTGAATGTAAAGCTTCTGTGGACAGGCCAGAATGTGAGGAAATACAAGCTGAGAAGAAAAAGCACATAGAACAAATATACCAAGAGCGTCAAAAATATGCATCACACACAGTCACAATATTACTGCTCAGGAAAAAAACATTGACTATGTGGTCATGTTTTCAAACATGTTTTTTCATCATTTTACATTTTAGCTTGCAGGCCTGACATCAGTTATTCAGAAAATGAATACACTGCAGCTCTGCATCAGCTCTTTCTCTCCTTTTGTCTTGTACTTGTTACATTCATATTGCTAAACAGAGTGGGGAACACGCTACCATCACCTGAGAGGAAAGACATAAAAAGAACCAAAATATATAACTAGAACAGAGATGATGCACTCCAATGAAACCGTCTTTATTTCACTAACATGCATTAAGCAAAGGGCTGAACGCGCTGGAAGGGGGAAATACAATCAGCCTTAAATTGGGCTAGTATATAAGATGGATGACTTGACACTTTCAGTAAGAAACCAATTTGTCTGTGCTGGTGTCACTGAGTAGTTTACAGTATGGATTAGTAATGAATCAAGCTCTTAGGTTGCTTCAGATAACGTACAGCATTCGTGTAGTTGAACACTGCAGGAGCTCCGAAAGTGTTTTTCTCCTGAAAAGCTTCAGATTGTGTACAAAGTCTCAGCGACTGAAAGCTTCCTGAAGGTTTAAAGTCTCTGGAGTTTCAGCTGAGAAGACGGACAGACTCTGTAGCTTCTGTGTTAACTCAGCTTTGATAAATGGCAGAGATGCAGTTCGCTGTAGACATTATTATATAACTCAGGTGCAATATACTAAAGAGCTTTCTAAGACTGGAGATATTTTCATCTCATATTTCTATAAAACTTAAAGAAGTGTGTCCCAGTCTTTCAAATCACATTTCCAAACTATATTCCTCATGCTGTGGACATCACAGTTTGAGGACGTTGTTTATGTTGACAAACCTGCTCTCCTGCTCTTTATCTGGATTCTTTTTTTTTAACATACATCTGCATTTTCAATCTAATTGTGCACAAATCAACTGCCATCAATCGTTCACAATGAAGGCTGATCAAATGCTTTTGGGAGTCAATTTCTCGATGCATAAATGACCAAACCAGAGAAGTGAGTGTATCACTAAAGTCAAAGGACTGTATTTGTATTTATAAAGTGCTTTACTGGACTTTGAAACGGCCATTCAAAGCACTTTAACCTCATGTCAACATTCAACCAAACACTCATACAGGAGCGAGAGGCTACTTCCCAAGTTGCACCAACTCATAAGGAGTGAGAAACATTAACACAATTTTCTGATCTTGCAAAAGGAGACATTGTCATGTTGACCAAGGGGGTCAGTATTCAAACCAAAGACCCCCACATCTGTTTTGCTTTTTTACACTGAACAAAACAACGCTAACACAACACTGCCCAATTGTACAATATTAGAAAGCCTACTGGCCTACTGAAAGAATAAGAAGCTTGCTGTGTAACACAACAGCATGTTGAAATACCATACTGGTCCTACCTTTAACCGAGACGTCCATCTGGCTCAGATTCCATCTATCAGAGGTACCAAGAAGGAATTCGGTGATGAAGCAAACTCCAAATGTGGGCAACTTATTTAAAGTAATTATAATTTTGAAGATGGCAGTATACTTTGCAGCAAGGCCATGCTATCATTCCCCACAAAACTGCACCGGAGAGCAGAAATGTAAAGGCCCCAGCCTGAGGTGATACCAAAATAAGGGGTGCTATTGTCACATCTGTAGAATTACCAGAATAATTATTCTTACTTAGAATACCAAAACACATGTTTAAAATAAATAAAAATGACCATCAATCCATTAAGTACATCTTATTTATTATGAATACACGAACCATCTACAAAAAAGCTACCAAACATGAATCTTACATTTATTCAACACCCCCACCTTACTCATGTTGGGTGTAGCCCCTCCCGGAACGATTAACAGGTGTTGGTTTTAATCGCGCCCCTGAGAGTTGGACACAGCAGTCAGAGCACAGGTAAAGGTTTATTACTTGATTCGCTGTCAATTGTTATATCTGTTAACATTAATGCTACAATAACTGCGTTCATGACATTTCTCTTGTTTATACTTTTTGATTGGTCCACGATAAGGTCGCTCCGCTGATCTCACGGTGTAATTATCTGCTACAGGTGCGCCGAAAATCCACCCACCGACTTCTACAAATAACAACATGAGTTCAGACGGCCTGCAGACTTAACAGCATCCAAACAAGGTTTTTAAATGCAACACGCGCTTTTTATTCTACTAGTAATGTG
Source organism: Notothenia coriiceps (assembly GCF_000735185.1). NCBI lineage: Eukaryota > Metazoa > Chordata > Actinopteri > Perciformes > Nototheniidae > Notothenia > Notothenia coriiceps. The sequence goes on along the minus strand of NW_011357369.1, from coordinate 4,438,935 downwards.
ATTTTATTTCCCTGTGCAAAGCATGATACAATACCTTACTGTGACTTAATACTTAATACGCATATTAATAATTCACTAATTAGGTAACGGAGACGAAAATCACTTCCGGTTCACTTCCTCTGCGGCAGGCTTCTTGATATGTAGATACAATCAGAGTCGGAAGAAGTACTCAGATATTGTACTTAAGTTAAAGTAGAAATACCAAAGTGTAGGAATACTGCTACAAGTAAAAGTCCTGTATTCAAAATGTTACTCAAGTAAAAGTAAAAAAGTATCGGCATCTGAGTGAACTTGAAGTAGGCTACCTAAAGTACAAGTACCTACTTATTATGCAGATTGGCACTTTTCACAATCATATATATTATATGTTTTGATTATATGTATCCTAATAATCCTAGATTAATGATCCTATTTATCATTAATCTATATCTGCAAAGTAACTACATAAATGTATTGGAGTAAAATAACCATATCTACCTCTGAATTGTAGTGGAGTAGAACTACAAAATAGCAAAAAATCCCTCAAAAGTGTACTTAAGTACTGAGTAAATGTACTTAGTTACTTAGGAACACTGGTTATAATCAGTTGCATGAATAAATAATGCCAACCGATAAATACAAAGGCTTCAAATAGACGCTGTGACCGTCATCGGCCAATACTGCATCCGCTGATCTTTGAATGGATAAACCATAATAGTGTGTTTTTTTTAAACATTCAAATGACAAAAGGTATTTTTTGTAGTATATGTTGTTTCCATAATAACCTCATGACCACTCTGAAATCAGAAGAAGGACTTTACAACTCCAAATGGGAATTCAAAAGAGCATTTGAATGCTTATAAGTTGACGTTTCCTCTAATTTTTTTAAGGTTTTGCCCCTTATTCTGCTGTGTCCATGTCAAGGCTTAATAGAATGTAGTGGCGGGTTATTGTAGACAATCAGTGAAGTTGTGTTATGTGAAGGCTAGTTATAAATAATAGAAAATGGAAAATTACAGGTAGACATGAAGGTAGACATGAAGGTAGACAGACAGGGTTCCATTTTGGCAGGCACTCTTGTGTCAGGTAGTCGGAGACAGATGAGCAGGGAGACAGGCAGACAGTTATTACTCTTACAGCACCACTGATCAGCAGTAATTATCTTTTCTGACCATGGGAAGGCTTCCTTTAATGCCTCCCTCTCCGCTGACAGCTCATTAATCTCCAGCAGCTGAGCAGACAGAGCCGGGCTGCCAAACATCGGAGCACAAACCTGTTCCGACAACATACATACATACCTGAGACATGACAAAAATAAAATCACTCCCCTGTGTTACCTAAAGAGGCTCAGCCACACAGGAGTTCACATACATAACTTTATAAGAGCCGACATCTCTGATTTATATCTATATTTGCTTTTTGCTTGGAACAGGAGAAGGTATTTTGAGATGTTGTGGGAGTGAGAACACAGTGATGACTACATTATAGCTTATAGTTTGAATCAAATGAAAAATGTATGGCGAAAGTTGATCCTCTTGTCTTTTTGGTAAGTGCAGGCCTAAAGTGCTTTTGGCTCAATGCAAAATACAACAAGTGCGCAAGGTAGGCGTTGTGAAGAGTTTTATTACAAGTTGAGGCAGTAACAAATGAAAACAGATTCAACCGACAACAGAAAAGGAAAACAAAATATGGTATTTAGACATGATAAACTCGGAAATATGTGTTTAAAATGGAAAGAAATGAAGGATTAAACCAGCTCTTCTGCAGACACAGTATAAGCTCCCCAGCTTCAGTCTGTGGAGGCTGTAGATTCATCCCCATTAGGAGTAATCCCAGAAAGTGAACCAGGAGCAGATGCTGTTGATACAATGTGAGTTCATGTGCAGATTTAACAACTCTCATTGTGTAAAGCAACAATAAAACAATGCCTCCTTGGCTGGGTGGCATGCCATAAACAGGCAGGCTTAAACAGCTGGAGAGTTTCCACTCATTGTTAACCATCCGTCAGAGAGCAGCACACTACCTGCAGAAAGCATACATACAAATGAAATGATTATTGTTTTCCTTTTTTTGACTTGTTTTCTTGCTGTTTTCAACATTTCTGATAATATCATTACATCACAAACCAATCTAAGGTTCCATGATACCAGAAACACAAATAATTAATATTTTTAATTCATTTTAACAAATGTGGCATCAAAAACAGTGACTTGCAAATATTCTGATTTGAGCTGCTTCCCTCTGAAATGTGAAGCTTTTATGCAAATAGTGTCAAGGGCAGGGTTTTAGTTTATTTAAGTGAGAACGTTTCCGAAAAATGTGAAACTGTGTCAAAATAATAGGAGAATACAGTAAAATAGCTGAAAAAAAGAGATTTTAATAACCATCTAATGATCCTTTATGTGTGTTGATCTAGAGACATGCTCAAAAGGTACAGGCCGACAGGTACAAACAGGCTATTATGGCCCAAAACACTTTCAAAAACGTTTGCAAAAATAAAACAAAAACGTTCCGAAACATCTTTACCAACTTCACGAAACATGAGCAGCATATACTAAAAGCATTGCATAAACAAAACACTGCAAATAAAAAACGTTGCAAGAAGCTCAAAACCCAACGTCAGCAGGGGCGCTAACACGTTAACATCCCTTTGATGTCCCCTTAAATGCTGCACGTTCCGTCAAGTTGGTGAACACTTAATTGATATTAACTATTTTTGAATGACGCATAAAACTTCCCTGATTATTAAGTAGAAAAGTGGAACGGTGATTACAGATTTATTTATTTTTTAACCTGGCAGCTGCCTGTCTGTCATCCGTCTTCCCAGCCTCACTTATCACTGAACTCCAAAAGAGAGACGTGAGCTCAGGCTTTCTGCTGACCCCTCCTCGTCTCAGTCGATGCCCGGAGCCGCTGATTGGCAGACCCTCACTGTATAATGACTGTAATTAATTTCTATTAAACAGGTCCGTTATTATTGTTCAACCGTTAGAGTGGCGTCGGGGCGATTAACACACCCTGCCAGACTGCAGGCTGGGCGAGACAAATTAAAATCTCGTCACCTCGGAGGCCATCGCCGGCGCCGCCACCGCCTTCTCACGAGAAGGGGAATACAAAGAGCCTACAGGCTGCAGACACTGCATTTAATGAAACACTGATATGAAGACACATGGTGTGGAGCCATACTTTACAGCCTAATTCACAGTGATAGCAAATGTAGTGACAAATGCTACAAAGAAATCACATAAAAGAATATTCCATTAGTAACTGCCGCAGAGGAGATGGTGAAACATGTCACAAAATAACAACAAAAAGCTTTCTAGCTCAGAAAACAGCTGTCTTAAATAATAAAACCCCACAGAACTTGCAGAGAAACAAAACACAAGAAGTGATAAGGGAAGATAACAAACATCAGCATGTTAGTACTCAAGTCTGTTTGTGCTTTTTATTCTTAAAACTATTTATAACCATGCTTGCAGTGTGGTTCGAGGGATGTTTGTGTGACTGTAACACAGATCCAGACTAATATATCACCAAGACTATGATTCCTGTCATCCTCTTGATTCCTGGTATCAAGAGGAAGAATCCTCACGACTCATAGGTTATGTAGGTTCAATTATCATGTGAAAGTATATATATTTTCCAAATGACCTACTTTAATTAATGTCTCAATACCAGAGAGTTATGCCTATCAGGCTCGTCTATAATTTGGAGCTTCTCAGCTAATGTTAGCGTGTCAGATGGCGAATTTGGTAAAAACACATGCTAAAAACCATCATGTTAGCATTGCCTTTGTGAGGCAAAACCTCTTAAAAAAATAATGTGCCTATACTGCTGGACAATGCTGCTAGGGCTGGAATGAAGGCTGTCATTTTCAAAATGATTTTACTCTTTTCCTTTCTACAAATAATTGTATTGATTTAAAAAAAAAAGTTTTTTGAGTGTTAAATACAAGTAGATTTCTGCTGTATTCAAATCTCCTCGACTACCTTTTTCCATTTTCCTCTTTTATTGAAGTGTCCAAATAGACTCAAGTATTAACATATTGCCTTACCCAGAGCAAACCTGTCATTTTCACCTGGAGGGGTTATTTTTCTTTAATGGCAATACACAAAAAATACCACCAGACACATAATGAGGATTATTAAAAAGCTATGTTATTTTGACGTTTGCAAACAGGGATGCGTAAATCATCGGTTTGTATCCTTAATTTCACACAGCAGACTCATTCACGCTGCGGACGAGTTTAGCAGTGAAATGCCTCCTCTTGTTTCCTGGTTAAACGTGTCTTTGGCTGATGTTTTGTTCCTGGATTGTAATTATGTTATTCAGGGTTCCCAAAAGCAATATTTGCAACATTAGATGTGAAAAAGTCCCGTTAATAGATTTTCCAGTCCTCCCCTCTGGTTTTTATTTTTTATTATGTCTGCCTGGTACCGCAAATATCACTCTCCTAGCTCGCCCACCCCCGGGCCACCACAGCAGCAGATGATGGGGTGCGAGTGTGGCGAAGGATGGTGGCAGAAGATGGGAGGTAGAGGATAGAGGAGGGGGGAGGCAGAGAAAAAAGGAGGGGGAGTGGAGAAAGGAACCAAACAAAGGACAGAGGGAGGAAAAAGTGAGAAACACAACCTTTTCTCACTTCGATAATCCCTCAAAGTGACGTGACTCATCCACTACGTGACTCATATTGCAGATCCTCACTAATGGTGCCAGATGGACAACTCAGTGGTAACACTATAGTTCCCCTGAATACAAACCACTCTTGTTTAAAACACTAACGTAGTACAAAAAAAATGTATCTTCCATCATCGATTTAGAAACACAGTAGTCTTTGTTGGGGTCTAGTTTGTTGTTCTAACCCTTTGACTTTTCATACGCCAGATATTCCCATCAGCATTTGCTTTACTTTGTGTTTGGTGCAAATTAGTCCAATGTGTAATAACACACCTAACACAAATGGTGAACATAGTAAAAACAAATGCCAAACATAAGAATCATTTGTCCTAACAAAAATGGTTCATTGTAGAAACACATTAGCCTTTGTTAGTGGTTTGTTCCAATGAAAAATGACAACATAAGTAAACGAGCCACATTTCTGAAGATATCGGTAATGAAAATGGAAAAACACCCACTGAGCTGAATATGTAATTGTCTGCAGTGTGTTTTAGTCCCATCTCTGCAGTGATCTCCTGATGCTCATGATGACCACTGACTACTCCTTATTACATTAAGTAACTACTTAGTGCATATTAATGAAGTGTTCATTCCACCATGTGAAAAAAGTGGCTTCTACTCATTACTGGCTGATGTACACTTGTAGTGGTCCTCTAGAGCAGGGGTTCCCAAAGTGGGGGTCGCGAGATGATTACAAAAAATAAATAATAAAAAATAGATAATTTATTATTATTATTATTATCCAGTGTTTCCCACATAATTCGATTCTATGTATAGGGGCACCGCACCCCCCCCCCCCCATGCAAATGAGCCATGATCTCATTAAATATGTGCATATTTTAATACTTTCAGGAACGCAATTCTGAACATTGGATAAAGTCAGGTTCGAAATTCTTGTTTCATTTTGTAGTCATATTAGAATCTAACATTTTTACAGAAGGGATTTTGGATATCTCTTTTTTATCACTCCATAAATAAAAAAATACAAAAAAAAACCGCCATAAAATATCAATTTTCGCCATGTTTTTAGGTATAAAATGATATATAATTCAGGCTATGAATGATATATGAACAAACCCTTCAGTAAAAGCCTTCATAATATTGATAGGAATATAACTGGAAGGTTTGGTGTGTGTACGTGCTACTGAAGTGGACATTTCTCACTCAGGAACATGAGAAAAACTCATTTTGAGAAAATGACCTTTAAAGATTGCAGTGAGGCACTACCTAAACCCTCCTGTTCTTCTGGATGACAGCTTGCGCCTCGACGC
>NW_011357369.1:4425721-4432968 GCF_000735185.1 Notothenia coriiceps | reverse complement strand
GCTAGCATTTAAGCCTCCACCACTCGCAAAAAGTTCAGACCGAGCCAAAGCTATTACAAATGCCAAATATCCTTATGTTGCCATGTTAGCAAAGCGCTACCTGGCAGTATCTGCTACCTCTGTCCCTAGCGAGATGGTGTTCTCCACAGCAGGAGACATTGTTAGTGCCAGCAGATCTGCCCTTTCGGCAAGCAATGTGGACAAGTTCATTTTTCTTTAAAAAAACATGAAAATGACAAGCAAGTCATAATGTCAAGCTGGCTGCTTAGGTACTAGTATTACAGTTCAAATACAGATTATTTCAGTTCATCGAAATGCTCCACCTTAATGTTTATTTTATTATATTTTGTATTTATTTGAGTGAATAATTCACAGTTTGATAATAATCAAAAACCCAAAACTATTAGTTAATGTTTTGTGAGTACTAGTACAGTAAAGTTCAAATACAGATTATTTCAGTTCATCGAAATGCTACACCTTAATGTTTATTTTATTATATTTTGTATTTATTTGATTGAATGCATTATTCACAGTTTAATAATAGTTTTAATAAAACAAAAAATATTTTATGTTTTGTGATAATTGTTTCTGCTGTACCGAGAACCGAACCGTGACCTAAAAACCGAGGTACGTACCGAACCGAAATGTTTGTGAACCGTTACACCCCTAGTTAATAGTTTCAATATTTAACTTGTATCAACTTTAGCCATATACTGTATTTTGTATATCATTTCAATTGTATCATGTATAATCAATGCAATACATTATAAGGAAATTGCAGTAGAAACAAATTCCGATCAGACATAAATCAGAAACAGTCCATGTTCATTTCCAAGTGACCCTTCCAGTGACATTTAGATCCTTTAAGAAAAAAGCCTGATTAAATATTCCGTATATTTGAACATGTATGAATAATAAACCATTGTATGTTCCCTTTGAAGACATTTGAAATACAAATGATGTACTTTAACAGGATGATCAATTGATTAAAAAAGGATTGTGACTGTACTGCAGTGAGTTGCATAGGCACTCCTAATAAAATGTAACACTGTTTATGTAGAAATGACTCTACTTTCCTAAAAAGATCACAGACGAAATACTGTAGGAATCACGCTCATCCGCTGTGCACCAGGAAGTCCACAGGCAGCGTTTAATTACACAAAGATGACAGCTCTTAAATGGCACCAAGGATTCTCTTCCACATTTAAAATCAGGGACACATCTTCGGACTTGGCATGACAGCAACAGGAAATAATTAGAGAAGACAAAAGGAAGGAAAAGTAATTGAACCTTTCAATTCACCGATGTCTGCCAGCTCAAACTGGATTTTAAAAAAACACTTTATACAACTTGCAAAGGATTTCTAAATGTGGTATAGCTCATCTCTGGCTGACGCTGAGAAATGACATGGCTGTGTATAAAAACTGCAGCAATTTGGAACAAAGTTAATATAGAAAAATGAGTTTAATAAACTGTAATGTGTCATTGGAAACAAGTTTAATTATTTTAATCCAAGTCAAGTGGTACACATTTCCTTTAGTTCTCAAACAAACAGCACTCTGGATATTAAAGGAGACATCATGCTCATTCATACATTCATACTGGGTTTCTACGAGAATGTGTTAACATGCATTGAATGTTCAAAACCCACATAATTTTCCTCATAATGTCTGAATATACCTGTGTTCTCCATCCATCTAAAGCGCTCAATTTAAGCGTTGTGTCTTCAAGGCCCGTGCCAAAAAAACACGCTCTGCTCTGTTTGGCTTGTGAGAAAAACTACAATGTTAGTGGGAGGGGGCAATATATTCTAATGACCCTAAATAGGAAGATGATCCGAATCTGTATGGTTTATGAATTAATTTCGTTTTTACTGTGTTGTCTAATTTTACAGAGTGTGCGTTGATAGGCACTCCAGGTACCTTTATGTACAGGCACTGAAAAATGATAGGTGTCCTTCAACACTAAAGCAAAATGGGTCCCTGTAATGTGATTTTGCTTTTAGTTATACAGCCCAATATCCCAATTCACACACTGACTGTCACTTAATTGTAAATGAATAAAAAGTCGAAGGAAGGTATAATGTGGTGCAGTGATGACATATTTGTTGTAGGCCGACCAAGAAGAAAGCATCCCAAGGGCAATGTGCTTTTTGGCAAACACACATGTATGATCCTCAACACGCTTTTGTTCAGCCGGATAATCTCCACATATCAACACCACAAAAATAAACGCAGTGCTATAAACAAACTACATCACAGTGGCATGGCTGCACATCAGCACTTCAAAGCTAAAGGCTGACCTGTTTTCCGCCACATTTTAGAAACTGTCGTTTTTATGACACCTAGAGGCTTCGGACATTAACAAGTAGAGTATTCACTGATGTATTTTATGTCGGAGAACATGAAAATCTCTTCAGCTTGTTTTAACCACTGACCTTATTTCAGGCTTCTTAACACAGACACATTCAAAAAACTAGTGACTTCGATACGAGGGAAGGAGAAGTGTTAAAGTGCTCATAAGTCGCTCATTACTGCACCACTCTCTAGATCAGGGGTTCCCAAAGTGGGGGTCGCGAGATGATTCAAAATAAATAATAATAAAAAATATTTATTATTATTATTATCATCTTTATTATCCAGTGTTTCCCACATAATTTGATTCTATTTGTAGAATGCAAATGAGCCATTGTATCATTAAATATGAGTATATTTTGATACATTTCAGGAACAAAATTCTGAGCTTTGGATAAAGTCAGGTTCAAAGTTCTTGTTTCATTTTGTATTCATATTAGCATCTAAGGCTTTTACAGAAGGGATTTTGGATATCTCTTTTTATCACTCCATAAATCAGAAAATACTGTCAACAGCTCTAAAATATCAATTTTCGCCATGTTCTTAGGTATAAAATGTTATCTGTGGTTATCTGGATCTGTGGGGTTTGTATGTCGATGTATGGGAATTGAAACACTGTCAACAACCAACCCCCGTCACCCCCCGTTGACAATTCACGTGGCGGGGGGTCGCCAGTCTCTGGCACAGTGATTTTGGGGGTCGCGGGCTGAAAAGTTTGGGAACCCCTGCTCTAGAGATGATCTGTATTTCACTTCATTTGGTCTGGTCCAAAGAAAATATGACACATTGATGTCTTTTAATATCTGATTCACACTGGCTCTTTACCATCAAACATAAAATACTTAACATGATGTTGTACGGTACGACACAGAGCTCATTCAATAGACAGCTCTGGCTGATGCTGATGATGCAGAATGAGATACAGAAATCAGTGAGTTACTTGTCAGTCCATATGCATTTTACTGAACCAATTAACCAAGATACGTTTACTTTTCTTGTTTTATTTGTAAAAAGCCAGTATGAATGAACATTGATCAAATGCCAAATGCCAACTATGTATCATTTCTATGTTTGGTTCACACAAATTCAAATGACCAGGCCCAGATTTAACTTTTCAAGCGTTCACAGCCACAAAAGAGTTCAAATGATAAGTTTTGACACTGGCCTTAAAGACAAGAACAATCAGGAATCATTTAAATCTTATTTAAACCATACTATACAAGTAAATCATTACTGTAGCACCTACAGTTGGAGAACATACAAGAGATATAATGTTGGTCAACATAGGTGCAGAAGAAACCTGAGACTTTCTAATTTGTGCTTTGTTTTCAAATAACACTAGATACTAAATTTCCCTCAATGCGTTGAACTTGAAACTTGTTGATGTGGTATCTTATAAAATTCATTTTTCCTGTGTTAACTGGCAATTGCATTGGGACTAACCCAAAAAGCTAATTTACTTGTTGTTGATGGTTACTTGTTTACAACCCTAGTTTGATTGTTGGATGGTATGTTTCCAATGTGATCCAATTTTAGCAATCAGAGCTATAATTTGATCTATTTATAGCGCAGTTTAATCCAACACTTGTATAGCTGCACCTTGTTTCGCTCTCAGCGACGCCACTGTTTGATTGATATGCTTCGATTCTTTGCCAAGTTTCTTTTTTCCCCATCTTCTCCTTCAGGACACACCGAGGTTATGTTACCTGTGCAATGAAAGTGAGAAGAGAGCTCCAGGAGAGTTTAAGCACAAAGGACCAAGTAAGGATAAACAATGGGAATATTGTGATTCTGTGATTTGAGTTTATTTGTGATTAACAAATTCCTCTGGAGCCAGAGTGGAGGTATTTCAGTATAAAACTCCTAAATGCCCCTGTGTGCAGCAGCAGCAGCAGGAGTTGCGTGGTGTTGATGGAAAAAAGTTTTATGTCCCAATAAAAGCTGGTTTACTGCAGACTAACTGGGTGTGTGTTTATATCTATAAAAAAAGGGTTGGAGGACTCAGAGGCATGTACGTGTTTTTGTAATTCAGAGAAATGCACACGTGTGTGAATTAAGATGCTCAAATAAAATAATCTCCGTGGATTTACTGAAACAAATGTGTACCTTTCAATGCCCCGCTGGACAGACCTGAGTATAATTGCGATTTTTACAGTCCAACAACGGAAATTTGCTGGTGAATTGAAGCTTAAAATAATCCTGTATAGATTCCTTCTCTAACAGTAAGCTCAGTTACAATGAGCGAGTCTGTGAGTTGAGGACAAATAGCCACGACCAACAACTAATTAACCCCAAAAGTGAAATTAAGCGCTAAGCCACCACTTATAATTTAAAAGAGGGATATCAAAGACTTTAATGTACTAAGATTTTTCTTGGTCTTATTTTGAAGGGCAGGATCTAACGTCTGAGCAGGTTTTGTGGGGTAGAACAGTAATAGTATGGGGCTGAAGTTAGTCGGTGATGACTGCGAGACCAACAGTCCTAAACTGGTCTCTGCAAACACCCGCCCTGTGGTGAAGAAGCCCGGCACAGCTGGCGTTCCCCGAAATGGAGTTAAAAATCTGCATTGGTTGTTGCGTGAAAGTATAAAGCTGTTATTCAGGATGCTAACCATGTGTGTACGTGTTGGCGTATTTGGGTAGCATGTTATTCTGGTTTAGCTATAACTGGACAGCAAATAGAAGAGCTCCTTACCGTAAACCTCCGACCAAAACACTGGCTCCACTTTACTGGATTCACCTCAGTGTTACTGCGGCCCTGATGTAGATTAAAAGGAACAGACTGTTTACAACCAGGGATTCAGTGAACTGACCATTCCAAAACCCTATCCATCTTATCAAGTCATTTCCAATAAGAAGTTATTAACTTATGATTGTCTGCACCTTGAGAGGGAAATAATATGACGGATCGCTTCAATTCAATAAATAAAAAGGAGACTTGAATATAAACAATAAGTAAAAATAAGCCGCCTGGCATTTAAAAAAAGGGAAATATTCTTCAAGGACTAATTTACAGACAAAATCACTTAATATGAAGTTTGTTTTTCACAGTTGAGAATTTAATTATGTTAAAATTACAATCTTCTACAATGAATAACTTACATTTGGGCAGAAACGAAAATGTTTGAGGCGTTAAAGAAAGTTTAGTTTAGTTTTTGTCTACCCTTTTCTTGACAATTTAGTTACGGATACTTTATCCAGTCATTATGAATCACAACCAATCAAACGTGTACATTTAAACAAAATACATTTTTTGTTTTCATTCAAGTACCATAGGGAATGGCATAACACTCTATTGAAATAAATGAAAAACTTGCCAGTCTAAATGTTGTGACCTGAAATGCTGAGTGACACGTTATAGACTAAACGTTTGGCTTGAAGGTAATGGGATATGGAAACCAGGCTGGATTACTTTCCTTCTTAGAAAACTCTCAATGAACTGCATTCAACAGTAAATGTGTTATTATCCTCACCATCGAAGACCTTCCTCTAACAGTGTTTCTTGTTGAGTGTCCTTCACCTGATGTGCAATAGCATTTCTCTTTCAGGGAGCTTGTTGTTTGATTTCAAAACACTATGTCACAAAATGTCATAAGAATCTGGCTGTTCAGGACACTAAGAAAGTTTGAAAGTTCAACAGCTGCTAGAATCCTTTCATGCAACACATTCAAATTCTCCACAGTAACATGGCCGAAGTCAGCTAAAGAAATATGGATTTGTAGCTGGAGTGGCCAATCTATCCAGTTATGTTCTGTGTAACAACACTCCTGCAGGGAGAGTCGACCACATCTGCTTTCTTCTTGATTTCTTGGTTCCTCATATGCTCTGTTTCTAGCCTTGGAGCCGACACAGACAAAACAAAACCCTGCATAAAGCTTACAAAATATTAGCATAACAGAATGTTTTGCTCAATTTAAAGTCTGCAGCGTTTTAACCGAAGAGCTTCGTGGTTAAGTTCTGGGTTGGTGCTGCTCTTTCTCATGAACACAGAGCGAGAGATGAAAACGATGGTGGTGGGACTGATGGTTTTTGCAAGGAAACACAAAGAAGGAAAACTTCTATGGAACATATTGAACATATTCATAACTCATCACCCACCCTCATCCTAACCTTCAGCCCCGGAGTGTGTGTGATGTGTGTGAGATGTGTGTGAGGACTCGATGCAGCCGCAGCCGTGATGACGACGTCGCTCTCTGCAGACATGTCGGCCTGTATGACAGAAGAGCCGGACCACCCACACAGGATTACTAAAGCGAGCTCTCTGATACTGCAAGCTGAGGCGCTGAGATTCCGTCTGCTGAATCAACGACAACATTTATATCCAGGCTGTTTAACTGTGAGAACAAAGGAGGAGCATCACCACAAAAATGTCGAACATGGGAAAATGGGGGCATTTTGTACATTCTCTGAATCCGATTTACAGCGATTCTGCAAACATGACAGAGTGAAGTTTAACGTATCTTTAAATCAAACGGCTTGTAATTTCAAAAGTTTCTCTTGACGGGTCTTTTGTGGTAAACACTGGAGCACAACAAAGCTTGTATTTTTGTTTTGCTGAAGATGACAGACTGGTGAAAAGCCTCTTTTTCATCTGCAGCTTCTATAAGATGCAATTTGTACCACCCTCAATGCAGCTGAGCGCCGTTTCCCAGGTTGAATTTTAAGTTTGCAGGACACATTTTCACCCTTTAGCTAACACTAGGGATGTCCTGATCACCTTTTTTTGATTCCGATCATTTGATTTTGACAATTTGCCGATACCGATTTTTCCCGATCCGATCTTTATGCAATGCATTAAGAGAAAAAAAAGCATTCAAGTTGTCCCTTAAGGTTATTTTTTTATTTAAATTGGATATTCTATACAACATGGATATAGCTTCTTTCTTTCACAGCA
>NW_011357369.1:4404785-4425657 GCF_000735185.1 Notothenia coriiceps | reverse complement strand
CTTTCTCTCTCTCTCCTGCGAACCTCGACGGTGGCTTACGTTCGCTAGTCGACTAAATAGACTGATCGTTATCCCTCTACTTCCTTACGCAGGATTAGTCTGTTCTTCAGCAGGTTCCTGCCGTGAGGCCGGAAGCGGGAGGACAAAGGAGAATGTTGAATAGAATTAGTAAGGGACCCTTTAAGCGTTATAAATAAACAAGGAGGAGTCTTGGGCTCAAAACGGAAGGGTTTGGGAAGCGGGTGACAGATTTGTGAGGGCGGGAGGGGCCGGGCCCGGAGGCGGGGAGCAATGTAGGTGACCCTGTCTTTCGCCGGACCTACATACGATAAAGGAATCCTTTAGCTGTTCGTTTGGCTTTGTATTGTGAAATATTGTTGTGTAAACGACCTGTACATGTTAAACCGCCTTACATCAGACAGGATAAACTTATTTAAGACGTTGTTTAAATAGTTTATTAAACGAGTTAATTATATGAATCCGCTTTTGTTCTAGTGAACAGAGAGTGGGCCCTGTTCAGTTAACTTTAACTAAGGTGAAGAACAAGGGTCTATAACATTCATGTATTGTGGCAGGGCCTTGCGCTCTTTGAAGTTGACCGGCGACATGAAATTAATTATGCGTCTTGACGTGCCCACTCTGCATGATATCAGACTACACGACCTATAACTACACTAATCATAACAGAAGATAGGAAGTATATTAAGGTATAATGTAATTTGGATAGAGAATAGAGGGACTTTCTTTATATGGTTTGAGTGGGAGGATTGTATGTTTTGTGCTACGTCGTAGGAGATTTTTGTAAATTGTTTAATGTTTTAGTAATTATTTATTATTATATTAAATATTTGTATTTGACTAGTCTGTTATTACACAAACTGGATACTATTAGACGATTAATTTGACCATTGTTAATGAACGCGTAGACACATCCCATCATCTGATAATGCTATTAGTCTTTGACTGTAATTTAGAGATGGCGACAGTGCGAAACAATGATAGTCGGATCCGCTGCCCGTTTAACAGCCTCATCTTTGTCAAACTTTCTTATGTTCTTTCTCTCACATGGAATGAAGGTTATTAAGCGTTTTAGCTCCTGTGTTGTTAATATTGACCGCCATTTCCTTTATGAAGTGAAGCAGCCTCCCTGTGTCCTCGCGCTGTCCTCACATCCCCGGACCCCCACGACTCGGAGGAGCACAGGGATGTCAGGTTGGCAGGGTTGGCAGGGAAACAGGGTTCAGGGGGAGTGGCTGTACGGCTGTAGGAGGAAGTGACGTCTGATTCAGAGGTCGCGCGGATGTGGAGAAGAACGTGTTGCCCACATTCTGTTACTGAGTTTAGGCTAGTTAGCTAGCAGGTTTATTTTTTTGGGTGTCAGTCACTTTTGCCTCCACTTGCTGTTCAAATAAATGTTGAAAGAAAAAGTAAATCTGTTTATAGTTCTGTTTTATATGGGTGTTGAAGAAGAATTTGGAGGGATGAAACCCTGTTTAATGGTCACACATGCAGAGCACACAGCACACACAGTGACATGCATGTGTTCTCTGCATTTAACCCATCGTAGTACCAGGAGTCTAGTACTAGGAGCAGTGGGCAGCTATTGTACAGTGCGCCTGGGGAGCAATGGGAGTGAGGGGGGAAGGGGGATGTCCGGTGCCTTTCTCAAGGGCACCACGGCAGGGCAGGAGGTGAACTGGGACCTCTCCAAGTAGAAGTCCACACTCCAAATGTGGAGTCTGGTCGGGGACTTGAACAGGCGACCCTACGGCTCACAGTCCAGGCCCCTACTGACTGCCATAGATTTAGTCCCTAATTTTGCTCTCAAAGTGCACCAGATTGATGCATTTAACTTCAACATTTAAAAAAAAATCTTCCCGGGGGAGCTTGCCCCCAGAAGCCCCCTAGAGGAGGTGAGGTCCACCACCTGCCCATACCCCCTGTTAAATTGTCTCGCCCACATTGAGGATGCTTCCTACGCCCATGTTTTATTCCATGTGTCAAGTCAGGCAAATTGGGTCAAAATGTTATTGTATCCATGATCTGTTAACATTAAAATCACTAAATATATGCTGTAACTATTTTGCTCTAGGCAACTCAAGGGCTCAGGTAATGTGATTACTATACTGTATGAATAATTGTCCAAAATAACATAAAATGCATAGGGTTTTTTGTTAAGTACCATACTTTCGTCGCCGGCCGGCCGATACATGCCGCGCATTAAGTGGGCCTGTCTGTCAATTAATCCCCGGGCCACTTTTTCCCCCCAGTCCGCCCCTGCCCCTCTCTACAGTAAGTCTCTTCTCTTTGTCCTCTTGCATAGACTCATACTTCAAGACTCCTTAAGCCAATCAGGCCTCAAAGCTTCCAGTCCTCTTCTAAACCTCAGCTTCTCAGAGAAAGCTGCTGACAAAGACTCTAATGCAGGATTTCCCCCTCAATCAGTTAAGATGATGCAGGACGACCTGATTTACAGCTGAGTCTCCTCCAAGTCATGAAAAATGTATCTCTGTATCTTCCTCCGACTCTTATTTTGCTTTCCTGGATAAAAGATGTTCATGCCTCAGTGCCTAAAAGCTGTCAGGCAGCTGGAGAGACTGACAAGTTTGATATTAAAAAAGATGAAAGATATATATTTTAGATGTATTGTGACGATGACAGCCTTTTATGTTTCATAAGAGAGCAAAGGGATGCAATATGGCAAAGTCATGATTCGGATGCAGTGATTGAGTCTGCAGGAATTCTGACATCTCAGAAATCTTCCTATTCATCATGAATGTATTTAAGTTACTCGGGTCAGCAAATGGACCATATTAAATAAAGTACATTTGTATAACAATATTTGAACTTCTTATTTGTTCTCTTTGAGCAAAACACCGTACTACAGTACTTTCCCTATCCTGTAAGTGCACCCTATCTTTTATCACCAATAATTGCTTGACTTGGTGTAGCACTTGCTATTCTTCTTTTGTTCTAAGCACTGTTTTCCAGCTAAAAACTGAAATTATAACAAGCAATTCTTCACCAGAAGTTAACGTATACAACCTTGGAGGATAATATCTGTGGTAACTTTAATCTAAACTTCTAGAGTGATTGGAGTATTTCCCCCTTCACAGAGAAATGTGGGCAAAACAGAGCACAAGGGATCCCTGTTGGTGCAGGGCTGAATACGGACCATTCAAGGCGAGTCACACGCAGGCGACAAACACAGGTATTTATTCAGTAGTTTATTTATCCAATTTAATATGTTTCCAATGTGGAATTGAAACCTTGTCCTACCTCTTAAAAAACGCTGAGCGATGATAGCGTTATGAGTTGTTGGGGTCAGCACTGCTGTGACTTCTTGTGGGGTCAAATCTGTCTTTTCTCTGTGAGTGAATGAGCTCTATAGGCTCCATGTTCAGAGTATCCACCACAGGCCCCACACACAAGGTTATATTTATCCCCCCATGTCTCCTGCTAGTTTTCCTTTCGACGCTAGTGCTCTGAGGCTCTTTTCAAAGTGCCTGTAAATGCTCCTAGTGTTCCCTAATAACGTAGGATTTATTTTTATTCTGAAAGTCGTCTTTGTCTTCCTGAATCAAAGCCCCACTTCCCACACACAGTTATCCTGTTTTATCTAATCTATCAAACCTTTTAACCTTTCTCGCCTTGCAGTTGCAGTTTTTCTCAATTTCTTCACTTGACCTTTTGCTATCTGCCCTTTTCAGGGTAACAGGAACATTTGTTGAGTATATTTCCGATTTTTCTTTAGACATATCAGGTTTTTTTTAACTGCTGCTATGTTAGAATTGTAATCTATGAGGTCAAATGCATGTATAATAGCTGTGCAAATGGGTGTACGCATATTATGTTTTTATGAGAGATTTTAATGAGCGGGTTTTTATCTTTGAAGCTTGAAATAAATGTGTGGTTGTTTTTGATTTTATAAATCGTGCAAATTGGATTTAGATACAGCAATTTTTGGTGCACGGAGACAGAAAGTGAGTAAATGTATCTTCCTTTTCTGGGTAGCAGATTAAATCGGGTAGTTAATTGGTAAAAAAATGTACAATGATCCAAAGAGCAGAAGTAGTAACTTTGCATTAATAGGGTGCCAATTGTTGTTGAATTTCATAAGTGTGAGTTTCAGTGAACAGATGTACTGTTGTATGATGGTTCAAATGTTAATTTACCTTGACAGGGACAAAATCCAGAGGGGAAACAGTAAGTCACTCAGTTATTCAGGCAGTCTCGACAAAACATCCACACCACACCTTCATTGAAAAGAAACCAGTTCCTTTTTTTTCTTTTCTTGAGAATTAAAGCAGAGAGGCTGCTGGGTGACACAGGTGAGAGTGGGCTCTTTCAGCCTTGCAGTGTGTTGGCCTCTGCTTCTGGAGGATGGTATTTATGTTAAGCGGAGAGCCTTTTCTCCAGCAGTGATTAATGTGGTGCCCTGAATGTCACGGCTTCCACGTCACACAGATAACGGTTTTCTGCCTCCTGTCAGAGTCCCGGCCTGCGAAGAACTGAAAAGTAAAACAAACAAAAAAGAATCTGGGTTTTCACACAAACACTTGCAGGTATGTGCTGCTGGATTCTGTCCACATAGACTGAATGCATTGGTGAAACACACACACACACACACACACACACACACACACACACACACACACACACACACACACACACACACACACACACACACACACACGTTCATTTAAGCTCACATGCACAATGGAGCTGCTTTAAGTGTACACATGCTTATAGAGTGGTCTTTATATTCCTTGTTCTGACTCACACACACATAGTGAAAGTCATAGCTTCCATTTTCCATTGTGTGACATGTGACCCTAAATATTTACACTGCTTGGCAGAGGCAGTGCCCAGGGATTTGAGTCCTTGCTGAGCTGTGAGCTCCCATTACGCAGAGACAGGGGTCCAATAGTAGCTGTGAAAATGTCACACACTTATTCATGTAGTGGAGTTAACCACGGCTGTGTGCTTCACTGTCAATCACAAAGAGCTGAACTCTGACTTTTAAATTCTTATCTGTGATTGTATAAACACTCTTTGGTACACGGTGCTGTCTGTTGTATCACTGACGAGTGTTAGACCCAGGCTTTCCAGTCCAGACTAGGATACACACAGCCAGACTAGGAGACTGAGCCAAACCATGAGTCTCTGCTGGATGAAAACTGTCCAAGCCATATTGGCGATATATCGTATTTTCACTTAACTAATTTCTTACTGGCTGAAATTGTACTGATATTAGCAGTCTTTCAAATATAATGAACATGTCTAATGGCTGTTGAATACTGGCAGAAAGGTGTGTTGAATGTGGTATTTATGCTATTTGTGGCAGACTAGAGGGATTTCAAAGCTTTTGAGCAAAGGCATAAGACATAAACCAATATTGGACAAGTCTGTGAAACCCTGTGTACCATTTTGGTTCAGACTGAAATATCTCAACAAATATTTGAAAGACATTGAAAAATCCAGAACAACAAGACGTGTTGGTTCCCCCTCGACTTCTCCTCTATAACCCCCATTAGGTCAAAGTTTTAATTTGTGTGATACTTTGGTTTATGAACAATGACATTCAGCCTCTTCTCTGCTGTGCTCACGACCAGCTTAAGCTTAACATGCTTAAATTGTTAGCATGGTAAACTGAAATGGTGAGCCTTTATCACATAAACATGTATGGCAGTCTGTCAATCTTCAGTTGTTATTTCACTTTTCCCAATGAATTCAAACTGTCACAATTCTCCTGAGTTGATTGCAGGTTTATTAAGATCACCTGTTGCACGAGGTTTGATGACTGGCTGCTAATTAAGAACTGACAGCAGCTTGGTGCATTTCCCCTCTCTTCGACACAATCAGCTTTTAATAAGGGCTCAAATATTTTCACACTCAATGTATTCTAAACCTAAAGATAATACACAGCAGATATTTTCAGCCATAAACTCTGATATTTAGACACTTTTTAGACTTCTTTGATGTTTTAACTTTTCTGATTGAGAGGGATTTTCAAGCTTTCTGAAACATGAAATAAACACAAGATTACGTGCATCAGGGCAGTGATTTTCTGTCATTTGTGAGTATTACCTTGCCTAATGATTCCCTATTGCCTCCAGGCTTTATTTTCTTAAAATGTATTTTCCATTTGAAACCCCCTTCATACACATTTCCTTATTATTGAAGAGAAGCCTTTCTTTAAATTGCTTTTGTGGCATTTGTCAGATGTGTTGTTCAAGTGACTTTCTTTTATTTTTATGTAGTTCTCAGACTTCTTCCCAGACAGCAGGAATCTGGGGAATTAATACAACTAAGCCTGAGCATGTTAGCAGGTGCTCATTAGCCTTTTTCTCAAAACAGACTCATAGAAACCACTAGCTGGGATGTAGACTGTTTAGTTTTGTATACAACCTATAGCAACCTTTTTTCTTTTTTTAAATTCCTAAATCATCCACACAATTAATGGTTTAGATCAATGATGAACTGAACAATTGTGTCATGGTTGATCTCAGACCTTCATGTTTTAACCTGTGGGCATCAGGCCACTTCAACACACAATACCTGGATTGGCACTTATTGTTAGCATTAGATATAAATTGTACTGCAAAATCGTCCATTATCAACGTAACTTATTGTAAAACTGGGCTTCATATCTCTTATTTAAAATATACAAGTTGAGTGAATGGCCACATTGATCATTCAACAAAAACACAAAAAAAAGCAGGCTGCAACATGACTCTGACAGGGTATATGCTACTGGTTTCACCTCCACATTCTACTGACTTTTAGCAAATGGTATTTTGGTGAAAAGTAACCATCCAGATGTCCTATACTGGCCGTCTGCCACAGGACACGGTGTATGACAGAGGCTAAGAGGACAGGAGCCTTGCCAGGACACTTTTCACCCTCTCAGGATGTTGAAGCCAGACCTCGACAACGTCTCAGTCGTGCCAAGAGTCAGAGTGCATATTAGACCCCGCAGCTTGCATCACTCCAGGAAGCTTCTAAATGTGTTCCTGCGTGACGCAAAGTCCTTCGCTTAAGCCGAGGAATGCTGAACCCAATAACAAAAATGACTCCTCTGTGCCTCTTTTTCTCTGATAATTTGCTTGAGTTTTATTGGTGTTGGCCTGTCTGGGCTTCTGTGCTTGTCGAGAGCTATTAACTTTAACAGTCAGGGCTCAGTCCGGCTACTTTGATTCGCAGAGAGTGAGACACACAGACTGGTGGGCAGAAATGTCATTAGACAGAAAGACAGGCATTTAAAGCACATCGTACTTTTACAGCATTACCACTTAACATTCCCATTTTGAAATATACAAGCTTGTTCTTTTCCACTGGTACCTTTGACATGTAAATGTTGGCATATTTGGTTGAGTGTTGCAAATGCAGGCAAAGCTGAAATTAAAAACCCTTGCGTAAAACACACAGTTAGCTGTTTTCTCTACCCGGGAGAAATAATGATCAAAATCTGAATTAATTACACCAGGAATTAATGCTCTACATGCCCTGTGAGGTTTCCACTCTCATTCCACATGCATTTAAATGATTCAATATTTGCCAAATCTGTGTCATATATCCACGTGAGCTTGATCTGGGATAAATCCATAGACAATCTCATTCATTTTTACTTTTTGTGATTAGCAAGAAAATACGTTTGTCCTTTCAACAATTTCCTGATCCAAGCCCTTTCGTCCATGACTGTACTGTGCCTGTTCCTCAACCGACTGCAACACATCTGAAGTTATATGAACCTGCACATAGTTAGAAAAAGGAGAATTCCCCTCCAAAAGTGTGAGACATAGTGATCAAAGTGCCAAGGTGTCAAACAGGTGCTCTAACAAAACCGGGGGCCAACAAAGACAGTTGGGATTACACCATCGTTGATTGGTCCTCTGGTGATTTTGATCATTTGCCGAAGAGTTCTCCCTCTCGGCCTCCTCGTGATGAGGTTCCCCTCTTGTTGTCTGTGTGGAGTGCTGTGCAATGCCGACCTGTTGGTTATCGGCCAGCTGCTGAGTGAATGAGAACTGACTCACCCTGCATTTGGCCCATTGTTCCCTCCCCGGGCCTCGGATTTGAGAGCTTTTTGTTGGCAGCTCCTGGTGCTGCCGCCCGGTCAAAGCCATCTCTCCTGGGCTGTTGTCGACCATCTGTTTGCCCCCGGTGCTCAGGAAGGCCAACACCTCGGCACTGCAGCTATGTGACATCAGAGGCTGCAATGTGCTGTGTGAAAGGATGATGTGCGGAGTTAACAAATGGGGAATTAAATCATAAAAAATGTAATTTGTAATATAATCTCTTCTAGTTAGAGAGCCACATATGTTTTTGGCTGAGAAGAACAGGTCGACATTTCACATGTTTCACAGGCTGCTGGCCCAAAATGGTAATGCACTGCAAATAACGCCAGTTTTTTTATGTTTAGTTTTGACTGCCTATTCCGCAGTTAAAGCAGGTGCATAAATTAGGTGTACAATTAATTGTTTTTCCATCAAGAAAGTCCAAGTATCAGTATGCAGTGATGAAAATTAGTCGCTTTTCGGCGCCTCCCGCTTTTTTAACGCTGCTTTGGCTGACTTGTGTAATTCGTGGAGAACCGAAGAGTTTTCGTTTTGTGGGGGGGGGTCCGTCCGTTAGTCCGTCCGACTGACGGACGGACAACTTCTCACTTCAAAAAAGAAGAAGAAATCTAGATCGCAAAATAATTAAACATGCGAGTGCCTGTTTTTCCTGGCCAAGGACAGGTTCCTTGAACACAACACGAGCGTAACGTGTCTTCACCATGGTCTTCACGTGGTTATGTCTCGTCTGAAAGGAGTGTAGACTAGACTAGAGTGCTTACGGAGAGCACCGGAACGCCGCTCCAGCTCTTCAAATATTGCAGTACCCATAAGGAGCCGTACACATGCTGCAGTGTTTGCGTGGCTGTGTCTTTAGTTGTAAGCACAGTGGCGATCTGTTGTTATTAGCATCTGGTTAGCTAGCTATGCTAAGCTTTTCTACAACCAGGTGGAAGAGAGCTCTCTCCTGAGAGGCTCAAATAACCTCAGCTCAGTGAGGTTAAGGCACACCTTGATATGATCATTATAATTATTAATGAGACATTAGAGACTAAATGAAAAACAGGTATAAAATACTATATGACAGTAACAAAAAAGTTGTTAAAAATAANGTAAGAGTCTGTTTGTACTGTAAACTGACCTGAAGAGGATTCCGTTTTTATATTACACACACTCACACACACACACACACACACACACACACACAACAAATCATCGTAACACTGTAATATTACAGATCAACAACAGATACGATTCTCATTTATTCATTTTATATACATTTTATTTATATAATTAAATCGATTTGTTGTTTGTTTTATCTGAGTGTTCCAGGGTATTCTCTGGATACCTTGAAGGCCCTGACGGTTCGCCACTGATATAGATACTATTTAGGATCAGTTCTAATTACTCAAACTAAGTGTTTACTATCTTCGATCAGGTTATTTTTGTAAGAGAAGAAAGAAACACCACAGTTTTAAGAAAATGCCAAAATGGAATTCACAACTTTTGGCATCACATGAAAGTCTGATTGAATTTGTATCTGGCTTTTTAATAAAAAAGTCTTAATTCAGAACTAAATTGATCATCATACATCTAGTTACTCCCAGCTATGCATTAATCCATCAACTAAAGCTAATGTGATCAGTGAGATATTTCCCATCATTACTGCTCTAACATTTCTTTCACAGTCGTCAACATAGTAGAGACTTTAGAGAGAGCACATTAACCAAGCAACGACAAACATTTGAATTGCACCTACATTACTAAAGCTACTTTAATCTGCTGCTGTAACGACTATTAAATGAACCACAACTATAAGAACCCAATAGTATTGATACAAAAATAAACAAATGTGGCAAAAGATAGGATGGTCAGACCACCTCTTTGGAAGTGACACCTATATTGATTACGTGAAAGACCTGGAAAAGCATCCAAAACCACACATCAGAACTTCATTTGGGTATACGCTCAATAAACATATTATATCAGGTAGAAATGATGCAGCTCTTAATGATTCGCAGCCTACCACAATAAACAATCCTGTTGGACCTTTTTAAACAACGTGGATCATTATTTTTAAAAATAACCAACTTTGGTTATGCCTTCTCTTCTTTTTATCGAAAGGCATTGTGTGAAATAAACTCCAGTATTGGCTTTTGCCTCAGGCAGAGAATCACAAAACATCTTTCATGCCATGCACTGAAGTAGTTCAATACCTCATTTCAGGCCCCAACTCATAATTCACACAGCCACCTTAAAGATTTTCTTTAAACAATAATATTTCTCACACTATCTGACTGAACAACATAACACTGTTGGTTATGGAAACAAAAACATCTGCATCCTGTGCATGTAGATAAAGTTAATAAAGGTACAGAGAGTGAACAGACTGTGTAAATAGTATCGTTTTGCCTATCAATGAAGAGTTTTTAATGTGGAACGATGTGACTGTGAAAGGTGGTGGTGGGGGGGGGGGTTTACTGGCTTGTTTATCCAGCGTCCTCAAAGTCGTGACTACTGTTCACGGAGGCAGGATCAGAGCCCATGGATCCGGGCTTTGAGTGTTTAGCCCGTGGATTAGCTATTGTGCCGGGCTAACACCCCCACCACCAGATTATTGGCCACCCAAACCACTACATCTACTCTGTTGTGTGCACCCAACACTGAGGGGGGTCTCAGCTCTGTCCTCAATTAAGATTTTAGAGTTACTGGTTGGAACCAAATTGTCTTCTTAATCAATAGAAATGTACAGATTAAGCCATGGATAGTCAGTTTACAGCGTGAGGAAAGTGGCGACACGTCCAATTGGCACCATTTTAGAAAGACATTAAATGGGTCCTCCTATGAGTCCTGGTAATTTAGTGCTGGGTGGCTGGATAAACAGCACTTTAGGCCACTTATGTTCATCTTTTTAATTTGATAAAACGAAAACATTTGACATGAAAATACCATCAGGATTGTATTAATTGCTTCATGTCTACCGAAATGACAGCCTATCCGACTTGTTGTTCGTAAATTAAATACTGCATTGGGTAGCACTGAAAGGACATGTCTATATTAAAACAAATTATAATACAGTGTTAGACAAATTAAGCCCCTCACAAAGCTATGCATAATATAGTAGTCTGAAAGTAATGTTTTTTACTTATAGCAAGTAAAACAATGGGGTGAACTGGAATTGTTTCTGGAAATAAAAACAACTCTGCCATACTCAGTGATGCAAACACAGGTATGGTGAAAAAAGAGAGAACTATTCGAAGCAGGAAAAAAAAAGCGTAATATACCATCTGACAAAGGCCTGTGCTATAATGCTTCAATTAACTGGCTATTCTTTATATACTCAGATCAATAGGAGACAGAGATGTTAAGTTATAAATCAAGGGTTTTTATTATTATTTACAGCAGGGTTGGGGAACCTTTTTCCTTTCAATTTTTACAACATCCTCCGAGGGCCGTACAAATGATTGAACTCAACCTCTGCTTAAAAAAACTAAAATCACAGCCCAATTCATTTGGCCTTTCTTTCATGCTGTGCAAAGAAAAAGCAACCTCTTAATCCAGATATCTTACCATGACTCGTGCATGCATGCATGTGCACGGTGTGGCATGACCACCAAAACAGAAAGATATGGACACAAGATGTGCACTTTGAGAGCAACATGAGGAGATCTATGGATACATCTCAACACCCATTTGAAACAGAACTGTAAGCAGATTTTCTTTTNGCTAAAAATCCATATATGATTGGTTGATCAAAGTGTCAGTCCAAACGTACGCTCTCATTCAATGCAACGGCCAGGGCATTCGATCAAGGATGCCGAATAGTATTCGGCATCCTTGATCGAATGCCCTGGCCGTTGCATTGAATGAGAGCGTACGTTTGGACTGACACTTTGATCAACCAATCATATATGGATTTTTAGCCAATGGGCGTATTCTTTCAGAGTTTCCCTCGGTCCCAGGGTATTCTAGAAGGCCCGCTAGTTAACTTGCTCGAGACAGAATGAATGCATGCGACGAAGCAATTCATGCCGTTTTATTGTTTTTAACGTTGAAATGACAAGTGCAACAGGTGAAGATGAAGTTGTTGCGGAATTGTTCTGAGTACCCTTCTCAAGACGACAAGGGGGAAGGGGGTGTGTGTGTCTACAGAAGGTCCAGTTGTGACACGGTTCGCCACTGATCTATATACAGGTCCAATTTTAATAAAATGCTATTCTAACCCAACCCAAAGTATGATATATCAAGCAGCAGGGTTCCCGTTCTGCATGAACATATTCATGAACTGAAGTCAAATGTCCCAAAATGGTCCAACTTGTAGCGAAGCAAAGCTAAAGAAGGACCTCCTAAATAGTTTGGTTTGCAGTTGTGGACCATATCTCAACATCACAAGAGCCTGTGTATGAAAGTGAGGACCCCGGCTGGCTTCATGAAGCCCCTCAGTCACCCAGCAGCCCCCCACGCTCTCATGAAGCCCTCTCAGGTTGTTTGCTCAGGCTGTCGCTCTGAAGACAGCCCACTCAGTTTGGATGTTCTTTTCCCAGGCGAGAGCTGCCGGCTACATGTTTGCTTTCCCTCCACTCTCAAAGGCCACATTCACCTCAGGCTCAGAGGAGAAAGGGAGAACGGTATATGAAAGTATGTAGTCCTTGGTGGGCAGTGCTACTTTGAAACTAAGTGCACATTTGGTATGTGCAAGCAGGCGAGGGTTGTCTTGACACTTTTATTTATTTACTTTTTTGATGGGTACTTGCATTCCTTCCCAAACTAAGATGGGGTTCAGAGGTTTCTGTAATGAATGATTAGTCTTTTATCTTTTGGGTGTAAATGGTCCGAAATTACAGCATAGCAAAGAAAAAACATTTATAAAAAATACAAAGAAACAATAGAAAATGAATGACTGATTTTCAGTTGTTTAAATATTCATATGGAAATCTCGGCTGTCTGAGCTTCGCCTGTTTTGTTCATCAGGCGGCAACTTCAAAGGAATGAACTCAAGTCCTGTAATTTTCCCTCAGCCTCTGAGTCATTTCAGACCCTTAAGATGAAAAGTGGAATAAAAGTTTTGAAAAGAGCTGCAGTGATGAGGGTGTTTTCTCATCTCTCTTTGTCTTTCTTTTTCTCTCTCGTGACTTGCGCTGTCACGAACGTGTGCATCAGAGCAGGCAGCATGGGAGTCTTTTGCAGTGATTAATTAGCCAAATGCATTAACACCTTAAACACACAAACCCAACACATGTAATTAGTGCAGGGAATTAGCAGAAGCCCTCGGATTTTCTTGTTTTAGCTTGTTATGAAAGTTAGATGTAAGAGCAAGCTATTACTCCACCACGACTAAATCCCCACACACTGTAGTACAACCAGACTGATGAAACACACTTGAATTGTACCCCATAGTCATTCTGTGTAATGCTTTTAGTTTTTAGAAAAATGACAACAATCATCTGCTTCACTAGAAAAACATTGGCCGACAGCTAAAGAGAAAAGACTATTGCTAAAGATCATCAGCAAAGAAGCATAACAGAATTAGAGAGCAGGTCTTTTTTTTATTTCCAGACAATACATTTTTCTTTTTAATACTCGTGAAAATGTGACATACAAGAAGTTGAGTACCACAAATGCATTATTATCACACACACACACACACACTCACACAGACGCACCCACGCAGACACGTTTAGTTTGTGTGTGATGGGTGAATGGATTAACTTTTGATGAATATTAAATGTTATACTTTAACTTATTTGTGTGTCAGTCTCTCCAATCCAATACATATTTATACAAACATTCATAACAACATGTTGTCTATAAAGTAATGTTAACAGGTGCAACTTCACTAAGATCTAATTAGGGGGAGGAAATTAAATCACCTGTACTGTAGACCACAAGAATGTTATTTGATTATTGTATCACTAAGTTAAAAACATGGTACAACATAAAATGGTCTTAAACATTTTTGAATTTATAGCGTAAAACAGTAATCTTCTTTGGACAAGTTTTTTTTTGGGAGGGGGGGTTAAGTGTCTTCCTTAGTGTTTCAGATCTCAGACAAACTGACATAACTGAATAAATGTTGGTTCCCTAAAAGACTCCCCTAACAGCAGGTGATGTCACTAATTAGATTAGATTAGTCTCTATCTTGTGTGGTAATCAATAAAATCACCTTGTGTGAATGAAACCTGTGGAATCAGTGGGCACTTTTCCTCTGACCAGATTACTGTGAATGAAAGTGAAAAAGGTCCAAAACAAGCTTGGTGATTTCCCCACTTTCCTCCCAGGTATCGCTGTCTCCCGCCAGCAATGGGCGATTTCAAGGCAGGTTTTCCAAAACAAAACACTTCCTCCGGGCCACCACTCGCTCTGTGTTAGGAGACATTGTGGCTGTGCAGCTATTTCTGCAGCCTCAGAATGGTGTGCACAAACAGAAAGACTGCGGACAATGGGCAGCATGCAGTGAAGTGCAGGCTATAATGAGGCAGATGTCTGGGTATTGGGAGCCCACAGCAGGCGGGGCGGGGGGGGGGCACATCCCTGCTTTTGTATATGGGGTTTACTCTCTCTCCCTCACTTCTCACTACTTTGCCTCTCATGGCCTCTTGCTCTTTCTTCCTCTCCTACAAACATGTGAACATGCACACGTGAAAACACACACACATACACACACAGACTCCCCTTTACACTCCCCCCCCTCCTCCATTGGTTTTAATTATCCTACTCCAAATCCGCCGCTCTATTAGTAGCTGTATAATAGTGTCCCCCCGTCTACCTCCCCCTCAGCTCCTCAGCACCTCTCCATTCAAGTCGGGGAGAGAAGCTGCCCTTTGAGCCCCTGTCAGCCTCGCTGGCCGAGGTCTTCAGGTTCTCACATTCCCTCTAGGCCAATCAGAGAGCGGCACAGAGGCAGGGCCCAATTAGATGACAGCGTCCTGCCAGAGGAAAGGAGGGCGAGAAAAAAGAAAGCCAATCGCTTTGATTAATTTATTCAGATTCCCCCTGGGGAACGACTCTGCTGGAACGCACCCTATTTTTATGTACCCTCATACCCAGTTCCCCCCTGCTCCCTCCTCTTCATTCTTTTATTGCATTTGTGAAGAGTGATAGAAGAATGCAGAGTATTTCTTTTTCAGGCACTTTTAATATGTGCCCCCCATCCCTCCACTTCCCCATTTTATCCTCCCCCCTCCTCCTCCTCTCAAGGTAATTACAGAGAAGTCTCAATAGATGGGAAATTCATGTCTTTGAGCCCCGGCCATATGATGTATGAGAGAGAGGCTGGTACAGAATTAAAGGAAAGAGCAGGAGAATAGGGGGACGGCAGGAACTTGAACCCGCAAGTGTTATTGTGCTCAAGCCGTAGGGGCCAAAACATAGTATCCATGGTAAATAAAACGAAGAGCTTCTTCAGGCCCCTCGACAACCCCTCCCTCACCTCATCCTCCCACCGCCCCTTGTGACCTGTTGCTTTCTTTCTGCCACCATTGTCCCCAAGTGTGAAGTGGGTGACATCACCGCTTCCTCTTGTAAACAGGTGTGATGGGACGGAGAATAAGACCAGTGTGCGCCTCGGGGCTCTCGTCTCTTTTCAGTGCGTGGGTTCTATTTCACCTCATGTCCCTCGATGCTACCACTGCTGGGCCCATCCTAACCCGGACCAACCCCCCTTCTACATCTACTGTAAGCGCAGACACAAGAGAGGAAACAAAAAACAATCACAGAGGGACGTTTTAAACTGACAGACCCACCACCATCTTCTCTGACAAAATGATTGCTGGCATGAAGAAAACGATTACTATTAGATATTTCAGCCGTATTGCGGTGCGATACATTTCAGTACATTCAGTAAAACCATCATGTTGTCAGTGTAAAAGCATTAGCATCAGGGGACACTCTTTAAACTAAATTGATAGTGCTTTAGAATTCCATCTATCAAGATGAAAAAGTGCCAGCTGTTTCTGCTTTTGAAATTGCAGAATTCGTTTTAACACCAGCAGTGCATCAGGATACATGCAGAAATATACACCTGCAGGGTTTATACCTGACGATATAAGTGTTGAAGTTCACATGAAACAGTTAGCAGAATGGTATGTTATTTCAAATATTTAACTATTTTCTGCAAAAACCTACTACACTTATGACATATATTGATTGCTGTTTATAGTAATATCTTGAAAGGTGCATTACACTCTGCACAAAGGCATTGCATAACTCTGCTGTCAAGGACTTCTCCTTACCACCATCTGTTGGCTCCAGGGAATTTACGGACAATTCTGACAGGAATGAAATGGAGAAAGAATATCATCAAGACAAAAGTTGTGGGAAACATTTTCCCTGACCACTGTTGATTGATGCACCATGCAGCCGGTCCTGAGGAGAGTCCTCACTGGGTTACTGAGGTGGTGATTGTAGATGGTGAACATGATCCTTTAATATTTTCCTCTTTGTCCTTAAGACATTTGTCTGTAGGCCTATTGATCTGTTGTGGCAGAGAGGTCTGAACTGGACTCTCTCTAGCAAATACAAAATACATGTCAAATCCACCCTTTTAACAACAGAAGCCAATAAAAACTGTGGGCTGTCAGGTGGTCACATTTAAACAAAGATGTTCTTATACTGTCATATTGTTAACCTAACAAAGCGTCATGTGATGTTGTTAAGATGTGATTTGCTATGTTGCAAGGGCATCATGAGCATCTTTTGCACAATGTACTAACTAAGTCTGACAGTGAAATTGTGTTTTATTGGCTAAATAACAAATACATGAATGCAGTCATTGGTTAAGAAAGAAAAGTACATCCAAAATGTTTGCATTAGGCAACAGGTGCAGCAGCCAAAATGTGAATGAAAAATGTATTCAACCTACCTCTGAATATTAGAGAAACAGCATTTACAAAAATCAATTAGATGGAAGTATAATGATTCTCTAGATTTCCTGGATTTCCTTTGTAAAGTAGGACTTTGGACTTTGGACGTTGGACGGTCTCGCATTACGATCACATCTCATTTACTGTACGTGTAAACAGTGTTCGAATTACCCATTTGCTTTCGGGGGAGCCCTATATATATACTGTGTATATATATATATATTTTTTTAAAGGTGCACTCCGGTGAATTTTTCTGTGAGCGGCAGGGAGATCAATATACTTTTTGCCTCTTTACAAATCTCACATCCACATTTTTTATGAAAAGCCATGGATACCTTTCATTCCACTCACTCCATCTTTTCTGTGTCCAGTTAAAAGGCAGTTCATGCCTCTCCCTCTGTGTGGAGCTGTCAAACTCGACCCTAACGCCGGCCAACTAAAAGTTGTTCCGTTCACGTTATCATTTTTAGACTCCTTCGCTTCTTTGCTTGTGAATCCAAAAGCTGTGACGCTTGGCTGTTTTCGTTTTGCCATATTTTTTATTACAAAGCCAAAGTTAAAATAATACCAATAGGAACATTTCAAATACCGCGCCGGCATCACCACCGTAACCATAGCAACGTACAGATGGCAACGCACAGATGGCAACACCCAGAAATATTCACAAATATAAAACAAATATTCAGAAACTGTAATGAACAATGACTATTATTTATTTACAGAAATTCAACATTTCTAATCTGTGTGACACAAATATGCACGATTTTTTTAGGCTCCCCCTATTTATCTCAAAGTCGGCCTTCAGGGGAGCTCCCCCCTCTTTAGGGGAGCCAACTCCCCCTGGCTCACCCCCATTTCGAACAGTGAATGTAAATATAATCTGTGGATTGGGACTACATTTAAAAGTCACCTAAGACCTTTTCCTTCTCGTGGGGGCCTTGAATGCATCCTACCTGTCATCGGACATCTTGGATTCAGTTTACTGCTTGAATCCATAACTGCTGCGGTTTGAGCTCTCAATGATACACATGAGTGCAGCAGCTACATATTTCATTGGAATAAAGAGTTCCAATTTACATATGACAGATGTCAGGTGTGATGGCTGACAATGTCGTGTTTTTTCACCATTCCAGGTAATAGTTCACTTATTTTAACTTTGCCCTTGGTGCTTTACCCTAATTATTTATTCTTTGTATTCACCAAAAGGATTCAGGATCTAACAGAACAATTAATATGTTCTGTTTCTTTAAAACTGTGTGTTTGGTTGGTGTGCTGCTGTGAGTTTGATGTTTGACCCACATCACACACTCTCTGCGTCCCCCCCTGTGATTCCTGTCACTCCCGACTCTCTTATCCAATGAAGCAGAAATACCATTAAAAGCTGGATTCTGGGAGCTTATGTCAAGTTTTCATTTTCTTCCCAACACACGCACGTGCGCACACACACACACACACACACACACACACACACACACACACACACACACACACACACACACACACACACACACACACACACACACACACACACACACACAGCTGTTTCAGTGCTGTAGTCTGTCTCCATACACCATGTAAGAGCCTGCCACCCATCTCCTGGAAGTCCCAGCACCCACATGAATTAACCTCGATTAATCTGAGTGCCTGTGCCCATGTCCTGATGATTTATGCATCCGATGGGCGCCGTGCTCCCAAGCCAAACTCTGCACTGACAACAATAATTAGCAAGGCACTTTCACAGTTGATATAGCTGCCTCATTAGGCGTGTAAAGTAACAGTGCGTGTGCTTTTATCCGATCACAGTGCTGACACGGTGACGTAGTTCGGTTTTGATCTCAGAGCTAACGCTGCAGACGATCTCTTGATGACCAGGGTTGATCGTTGCCTCTGATGTTTCTGAATATTTTTTGCTTAGTGGACTGACTGAAAGTCACTGTGGTTTAAAAGCACCAGCTAACTGTTTAAGATGCACAAGAGCAACCGTTTAACTTTGGAGAATTAAGTGTAACACTCCCGTCATGTTTCCTCAGTATCTGTTCCCAGCCGCAGCCGACGTAATAAATGCATGATTCATCGTGTTGAAAGCGAGCTGAACACCCGTCAACTAAAACCGGTGGTGGAGTCGTGCTTTCCCACCTCTGCTGCTGCAGGGATGGAAGAGCACTCTGTAGCTCTTCAGAAGCAATTACATATTCATCCACGACTGCATTAAACATTAGCACAGTGATGTTTAAAGAGGACATGCTATGCTCATTTTCAGGTTCATATTTCTATGTTGTGTGTTTACATGCTTTAATGTTGAAAAAACTCTTTATTTTTCTCTTACTGCCTGTGCTACAGCAACTTTTTTCACCCTCTGTCTGAAACCAGAGCCCAGTCTGCTCTGATTGGTTAGCTGGCTGGCTCTGTTGTGATTGGTCAACCGCTTAAATACTGTATGTCCCGCCCTTTAGCCTATCATGTGTTGGAGCACTAGCCAATAGAAGCGCGTGTTACATAGTGATGTCACTATGTTAAAGAAGGGAACAAAGGAGTCCAACGGTGGCGTTTCAGGCAGGGGGGGGTGGCGTGGCGGCGAGTGTGGGAGAAAAACTCCCTCTTGAAGGTTAATATTTCACCTGATAGGCTCGGAATTAAATTGCTTTTTTTTTTTGCGTAAACTAGATTGGAATAACTAAGGTAATGACCATTCTGGCCAAAGTTACAGAGGGTGGCAAATCATGTAGCCGTAACACTAGCTCGGCCAGATCTAGAGAGCCCTCTTTTAGTCTTGCATTGTTACTAGGGCTGTCAAACGATTACAATTTTTAATCAGATTAATCACAGCTTAAAAATTAATTAATCATGATTAATCACCATTCGAACTATGTCCAAAATATGCCATTTCTTTATGTATATTGTTGTGGGAATGGAAAGATAAATGAAAGAAGGCGGATATATCCATTTAACATACAGTATGTATGTTTATTATAACATTTTTCTGTGTGTCAAGATGAAAGACAGCCCACACACCTATCAATCATCAAACCGTGGGGTCTTAATTCATTACGTGTTGATTTCTATCAACGGGGGGAGTACTTCAGGAAAGTCGATGGGGTGGGGGGACGGGGGGGACCACAGAATGTGAACGTTGTGATCAGCTGTTTTAGCGCAGTTCTCCAGTGAAGGGGGGGAGTCTCCCTCCGCAGCCGGTTGGCGTAGTTTTGGCACAATTCCGTTGTACAGACCGACGTTAACAGCAGCCCTGTCTGTGCACACGGAGACCGACTCTGTCGTCCGGTGATCTCACCGCCATTCTGGAAAAGCTTCACAAGTACGTCGGTACGCAAATGCGCTTTGTGACACAAGTGACGGTACGCATTTCAGATTACGCACATAACCTGCGTACCAGTTATGTGCACCCCTGTACTACAGCAAAAGTATTCTCCGTCGGGACTTCCTGCAACAACGTCACCACGCCGTTATCTTGATTCTGATTGGCCAGAAGACATTATCAAAGATGTTCTATTGAGAAGACGATCACTACGTGACAAAAGTTTTCAAAACCGTTTCTGGTCTTCGGTATTTCCAGACAAATGGCTACTGAAATCAATCTTACCAACTGCTGTCTGTGCAATTCTCGGCGCGAGTTGGCGGACTTTATTTTGCTTACTTTAACATCATTTTTCATGGTGGGGCTAAGCCATTTCTTGATATGGGTGTAGCCTACCCCAGCCATACCCTGGCACTGCCACTAGTGGGATGTATGGGGCGGGCCATTCTGCACATGCGTTAAATGCGTTAAATATTTTAACAATTAATTCAAAAAATTAATTACCGCCGTTAACGCGATAATTTTGACAGCATTAATATATATATATATTATTTTATTATATAGAGTTGATACCTGTTAAATTGGGCCTTCATAGTGTGGAGGGGCTAACCCACGTGTTTTGGGTGACGTCACACATC
>NW_011357369.1:4394356-4404752 GCF_000735185.1 Notothenia coriiceps | reverse complement strand
TGCCACTAGTGGGATGTATGGGGCGGGCCATTCTGCACATGCGTTAAATGCGTTAAATATTTTAACAATTCATTCAAAAAATTCATTCAAAAAATTAATTACCGCCGTTAACGCGATAATTTTGACAGCGTTAATTGTTACACATAATTTTCCTTGCATAAATTCGTCTTCTTCCCTGCATTTTTTTTAGGGTTGGGCTACTTCTTTTGCCATAATACTGCCACCTGTCGTTTAGTGGAATCAAAGTCTTGGAGGACAAGTTAACAGTACGTTTTAATATTTGTATGCGTACACTGCCTTTTCTTCTGTTATGCTTTGTGACAAAGAAATTGGGAGAGACCACCCAGCGGCACTGAATGTTGTCAACCATCTGGGTATTAACCAATTATCTTTTCAAAGGGCTACAGCGAAGAGCAATAGTCTGACGATCGCGATTGATTACTGCAAGATATTTTTGAGAAACACTAAGAAACGTAAAATATATGCTCCTTCTGCTTCTGAGCCAATTACATCCCGTGTTTATATTGGTTTCCTGATAGATGTACTTACACAGAGGCCACACACACACACACACACACACACACACACACACACACACACACACACACACACACACGTACAGACGCAGACAGATAACACGGACACGGACACAAAGTGAAATAATCCATTACGAGTCCTCAATGAAGTGTGGTTTTGGCTTTGTAGCCAGATTCCAATTTGCTCAAACCTATAATCAAAGTCAAGGGCTGCCTATTTGTTTTCCATGCTCGGCCCCATCCTGTTTTAATGTTCGCTCAGACTGGGAGGGAATTGTCACACATAAAAGAAAGCTTGAGTGTTGTTCACACCATCATACTTTCATTCTTCAGTCTTGATGAGAGAGAAACCCCCGGGGTATTCATTAGTCAACCCACAGGCCCCCCCCCACTCCCCCCAAGCTTTCTCCGTGCCCCTCTGCTCGTCACATAATTGCAGGGCTCCACAAATGGCTCCACTTTGAGTACATATTGTGAAATGTGTTTTACGAGAACTGTCAGCGTTATTGATTTGTGTCGAGACAAAGCGGACAGTGCACATAATACCAATACAGCAGCAATTTAAGGACAAACCAGAGGTGGAGGGGGTGGGAGTTGATCAGCGTGAGATGCTTCCAGGCTCATGTCTATGGGTTTTTCTGAGTTGACTGTAACAGTGTGTGACACACAGGCAGATGAACCTTATTTAAAATGCATTTTGATGTGCACAGTGAGAACGGTTTTCACAAAGAACTCCAAGCGGTGCAATCATGTCGTCATCAGAGATGTGACAGCAGAGGATGAGGTGAACACTGCTGATATCTTCATCACCAGAGTTGGGTGTAACGTTTCAAAAAGTTACAGCATTCATTAGGGCTGCAAGAGTGTAAAGGTGAAACTGTGAAAAAGATACATGGCGTACATTTTATTTTTAATAATTACTATTGTTATGTTTCATTTAGATAAGTATAATACGCTTTCTCGGTTTCTTCACACTCATGCTGCACTTTTTATTAGGGCATGAATCATGTATTGATGCTTTCAAGATCAATATTAGGTCCTTCTTAAGAGCAGCTTTGTGTTGCCAGATTTAACAAAACAAATGTGTTAGTAAATATCGTCTTCAAGTCTCAGAAATGCCAAATCACTGCACATCGAGATGTTTTTTCGTTCTTCTTTTTCATGATATCAGAACTTAATATGTTGTGCTTTGTACATTTAGGGCCTTTGTCTCACAACTGTAAAGCCTTTTGATTGGCTATATAAATATTGTTACATTCTCAAACAATAATTTACTTTCATCAGAAAGACCACCATCTTCTTGTCTGAGTATCTCGTAGAGTACTTAAACAGACAGAGAACTAGTTTTTCCCGATTAACAAGCCAACCCAATGGTAGATAGATAGATAGATAGATAGACATACTTTATTCTCATTTCAACAAGACACGTGTACTATTAAAACGAAATTTCGTTGTACTGGCTTACAGGAACAGGACAATATAAAAACTTGCTAAAATTGTACATATAAATAAATAATAGTGACGTGGTGCTGATAAAATTAAAGATAAAGTGTGCGTTTAAAATATAAAGACTTACTATACATATAAATAAAATAGACATACTATATACAAAATATGTGCTCTTTACACAGCGTAATGTAATAATTATGTTACTGGTCTACTTGCTGTTCAGCAGTCTGATGGCATGGGGGAAAAAGCTATTGCAGAATCTGGCTGTTTTGCTCTTAATGCTGCGGAACCTCTTGCCGGAGAGCAGCAGGGAGAACAGAGCATGGTGAGGATGAGTTGTCCTAAAGTGGGTCTGCTGTTAGTTAGTACTGCAGTTGCATGAAGTTCGAAAATGTTTAAGCTCCCAAAACACTGGATCCTACAATTCCCATTTTGCAACACAGTTGATATATTTGCTGGTATGTGCCCACTTTTCTTAAAAGCCCCAAGCCTGTTTTTCAGGTCTCAGGCTCGAACAAATGACATGCCCAGAACAAATGACTATATATTCACTTCTAAAAGGGGTAAATTAAGAATATTTTTTCTCAAAGCAATGATAAACCTGTGAGTTGGATATAGAAAAGTCAGAATCAATATAGATGTTTTTATTTTAATAAAAAGCAATATTACATTTCATGTTACTTGTTAGATGCTTTTATCCAAAGCGATCTTACATACTCAGTACTCTGGACCATCCCCACAGGAGCAACTTGGGGTGAAGTGTCTAGCCCAGGGACACAACGACATGCTGACTGCAGTGGGGTTTGAACCTGTGACCCCCTGATCCGAACACCTACGGACAACCCACTACGCCACACGCCCCCAATATACATCATATAGTTTTCATCTTCCTGTATATACACAAGTTGGTGAAACTCCCCTTTAAAGAGCTATTTCTGATAAAGCATTAATAAATGTTATCATTGGTGATGCTTGCGTTCACTCAGTAATTTTCTTTTACTGTATTGAAAAAAATCTAAATGATGATTTTAAGGTTATCATTCAGTATTAATGTACAAACAAACACATGCAGAGCTTGTTCAAAGAGGAGAAAAATTGCTTCTGTTGCCTCTTGGATCACATTCTCGGGGATGTGATACATCCTGGTGTTAAATATCAAACGTGACGTATAATTTTGCAGCACATCACAAAGGAGAATGTCTACCAAACAGTCCCAGCCTCATGCCTTCACTATAGTCTCCCGGGGCACAAAAATGGGAGCGTTTCCGTAGCAACAGTGGGGGCGAAAAAGGATTGTTTTCTCAGATGTTCCTGTGGCCCCGCCGTTCCCCACGGTGACGGTGACAGAGGCATTCTGGGATAGGCTGTGGCCGCGCCTGGCAGGCCTCGGAGGCGTCAGTGCTGTTCCTCCCGGGACGTCCTGGCACCGAGTCCCAACCCGCAATGCTGCAGCAGCCGGATAATTAAAACCGCACCGCTGCTTCTCCTCCGCTCACAAAGTCACATCCCCTGACTCACAGAGACGCACATTCCCAGTTAAACCCATCTTGTAAGCTATTTGCAAATGATTCTTACTTAAAGTGTTTGTTTAAATCTTCTTGCAATAGCAGATGGGTGGAGTTAATAGCTTCGGATTTTGTCAGATACATTCTCAATCATGGCGAACAGCATGAAATCAACTTTCAAACACTCTTTTTTGGTTGTTAAATAACTTGTGGTCAATCCCACCCATCTGGTAAATAAAAAGTATTCACTTATACACTCATGGCCCAGGTCTGACTCAGAGTCAACACACAGTGAACTTTTCACTTAGCGGAGACACACAAAGTCATGGGGGTTTGTGCCGCTCGCGGCTGTAGGTTTAACATTTTACAGCCAAATGTTTTCCTGCTCTGCTGCAGAGGGCTTCTTTTAGCTCATTTCTCTGCTGCCATGAGCTGAAATGCCATCCATCACAGGCTTGTTATGGTCAGAAACAAGGTTGGAGGAGTTCACTGAACCTGGATCAAATACTAGTTGTCATGTCTGCGGTTTGTTCTAGCCAATATCGGCGCCAGATGGGGTTGAGTTTGTCACAGAGTGGAAGACAGTTTTGCTGCAAAGTGCCAACAATTTTGACAGAAAAATGTTGGACTCAATATCAGTCTTCACTCTGATTGACAACTTGACATTATTTAAATTATCCTGACGTGCCACCATACCGGTAACCCAAAACATATAAATCACACACTGAGATGTTGTTTTCCGCACAGGTGTAGTCACAGGTTGGCTGAGAAAGTCGTTTATTTCACTCCACTGCCATAAGATGTCTCATCAATCTGAATCTTGTTACGGTAAAGAAATTAGATCCAATAAAATCCACTGGCACTGGCTGCATGTATCATTCTGATTTTAAACTCCACAGGACCTTAAGATACTTGGATTTAGCTCACAAAAAGAAGAGGGGGAAATCTTTCTCATCAGGGGACATTGTAAGTATATCAAAAACTTAACATCACTCAACGCCATTCCCAAACATACTTTTTATTTAAATTGTCACATTTTCCAGAACTTTATCCAAACTTAATACCGAGTTTTCATGGCATGTCATATTCCATAACTTTAATGTAATTGTCACGGCTGTGGGGGAGCTGTGTTTTGGGAGTTGTGGATTGCATGTTGGAGAGTACATGGTGAACTTCACAAGATCCAAGATGAACAGACTGTGTGTGAATAACGGGACATATGTCATAATTGATACTGATGATTCTAATTGTAGCTTGATGGTTTCACAAAAACTACAAAATCCCAGTGGGTGTTGCAGGAAGTGTTCGGTAATTAGCTGCATTTTAATCAGCACGGACGCTAACAAATGCATTTCATCCTGGACTAAATCTTTTCCCAGCAGTGTGTGGGATGAGAAGAATACTAAATATGCATGAAAACTAAACGTGATTCAGAAATGTAAAAAACCTGGAGATGTAAAATGTTTCATGCTAAGGAGGAAAACAAACTTCGCAGGGTGCTTGATGTCACAATGATGAGTTATGGAGCTGATCCAAAGTGCTTTTGTATAAATGAACAGCATGAAAAATGATTCAACATGAATATTCAGTGTTTTGCGCTTCAATGGATATCTTATTTAATGTATAAGCTTCCCAGTGTTCCTGCGCATGAAGGAAATTCAGAAAAGGGTAAAACATTTTAAATATCTTCATACAATTAAGTTTGTCATAAGGTTGTTGTTCAAAATGGGTAGTTTTGTATGGCAAAACAAATGGGACTTTGTAAAGCAAGAATACCAAAAGGACAGTGGCATTTTGCTCAACAATGCGTTTGTTGCTGTGAGGACGGTATATTCTAAGGTGGTGATGATTCATTGTTGCAAAATGCTTAATGTTGCACCTTTTTCATTTATGGCAGCTGGATAATCCCCAGCTGTTTGTGACATGTTTTTAAAGTAGGTAGAGGCTTTTTTTTGGCTTGCTACAAACATATTAAGTCTTGTTTACACTGAAAAACCTTTATAAGGATGATTACGCTAACCTCTCTGCTGTTATATGATTTAAGATGTAGCTCTCATAGATGCATTTCAGCCTCAAATGTCTTATATGAGCCTTCCACACACACACTCTCTGTAAATGATATAAAGGGGAGAATCTGTAATTTTGTAAGATTTACGATACGGGCCCTTTTCAAAAGGGTTGTTCGCTTCTTTAAATCGGATTAGCTCCATCTTCTCTTTTGTCATCAGTGGTGTATGCTTAAGATGTTATTGCCATGACATAAAGCAATATTGAGTGTGGTCTACTGTGTCGTTGTGTTTTTACTGGAGACAATGCAGCCAATAGACTGCCGTAAAAAAGCAGGGAGTTCCCTACATTGTTAAAAAAAAAGCTTGACTTGCAAATGGAAAAAGCCTTATTATAAATTTAGAGCATTTAAGTAAAAACATTAATTAGTATATAAAACAGACCTTTTGAAAATGTTTTTCAGTTATTTGTTTCACTTTTGATTGATAGTATTTTTATAATATCTTAAAAAGCACATCGTTCTCGCTTTGCAAAATGGTCCTCCTCACTCCAAAAGTCAATAACTCTCTGGTGTCCTCACAAAGGTGTCTATACAAACACACACACACACACACACCACAGAAAAACACAAGAGGATGAGTCACACTTAAGTACCTGTGTAGGTGTAAGAGCAGCACATCTCAGATTGCTCTCTTCTGTTCCAGGAAAAGGATCAAGAAAAAGTATTTTATTCTACTTTATTGTTTTTGTTTCGACACTGCATTAGGAGGCCTTGTTTTGAGAGATACCATTTATTGCCTGGTGGAGAAAAAATTGAAAAAAATATCTGCTCCACAGTTGGATGACTTTCACTGTCGCTGCTCCACAGGGAGTTGTGTTTACACCTCTGATGCAATTCCATAAAAGTTCAAATGATTGAGAAAATGAGGAAATAAATACTTTACTGATTTAGCTCCTGAGGTACCGTATGCTCATCCATGTAATATTGTCAAGTGTTTTGACGGTGAAATAAAACAAGACTGACTGCTTCACTGCACTCCCTTTCCAGGAAATCCCTGCATTGCTTGATTGTTTTTTTGTTTTGAGGATGGTTACGTTTCCTCGATATAGACCAAACTAATGCCTGACTGTTTAGTTCACCACCAACACTGCAGCAGCTGTGAGGAGTTACCACTAGGAAACAATAAAATATCCCTCTCCTGAAAATATGTCAGGAATGCTTTTTATTTGACGTTTCACAGTCTTGTTTAGTTAATCACTTTTAATTAAATCACAGTCTAGCTCATTATGCAGAACATATGAAGAGGTTTTTATGCTTAGTGCATAGTCATTCGGAAAAATCTTTTTTTTCTAGAAGAAATAATAATATAATGACATTTCCCATGCAAGTCATTAGTCCCAAGATCCCCACTAATAGTAGTATCTCTCAGCAGATCTTTTTATTTGGTGAATATTTCAACTTGGAGTTAAATGTTATTAAAATGATTGAACATTAATGAAAGAAAAGTGTAGAAAGCTTGACAACATTATTGTTCCTCTATGTTTCATTCTTCAGTTAAATAATACAAATGTTTTTGACACTATTCCATAAATGGGACAAGTTGAATCCACAGTGAGTAAGTAATTATAAGTTCAGTAATACATGTTATCTCTCTTTAACAACTTTGATGTAGCTGGGAGGTCTTTTTTTAATATGTTTTTAAATAATGTTTCAAATATGTTTAGGATAACCAGAAGCAGAACTAGCTCATTATGTATAAAAGGAATTTAGGGGCTACCACTTTGGCCACCTTGCCACATTTGTGACCACCAGGAATTCAGACCAATTATACTTTTACAGGAAACCCATTTTGCAAAATGCACTTGACTCACTCATCTATAAAACCGGATCCTGTTATGGGGACTTAAATAAAACACACACAACACTCATAACTATAAACCATATAGGAAATATTTAACAAACATCAACAAAAGCATGACACATCTTGTCACTATTAATACGTTTCATATGTGTAACATCAGCCCCTTGGCTCTGGTCAATAATAAAGGAAAGACCCTTTATTTAATTTATGAAAAACACTTTTGGTGACTAACATATCAACAAGGCTATCCATCATTATGCTCACTGTGTTTTTGAAATTCATCACTGAAACAAAACCCTTTTTTTTTTAATTCAAACCAATCGTCAGTCTATAAGGAAGTGAACAACTTTCATGCCTCTAAAACTTACTTTTTGCACATATCTTTGATTTCCCATCCATATTTTCAGTATTACATGTAAAATGTTTTAAAGATAACATTAAAGTGACGGAACATTTGTAGTTAAACATCACTGAGCTTGCCTTGACAAACTTCTATGCTAATAAATCCCCTGCAGGCAGTTTAATCCTTTAAAGCGATGTTCAGGGGTCACATAGCACACAGGCCTAATCCCACACATGGAGCCATGGAGAAGGGACCTGAGATAAGACAGAGAGAGCTCTTAGTATGGTTAGAGCACTTCAATGTCTCTCACATGTTTGTATGATGTCTTGGATTCTCTTTATCTTGCTTGAGCTCTGTCTCACATTTCACACAAAGAAAATATTCTCCTTTCTTTATCCACACATATTTGCTCTCCTAAAGTCTGCAGAGGCTTTTCTTTTTTTTTTGTTGCTACAAGCGGCCGATGTATGGAGTCCACCTGTTACTGGTGGAACATATAGAAGACAGATGTTTTATTTTAGTAAAAGTAGTAAAACCACAATCTAAAAATAATTCACTACAAGTTTAAGTTCCTTGTTTTAATACCTATTGAGACATTTGTTCAGATAAATGTAACGAAGTATCTCCAATGGTTTACGTCCAGTTTTCTCTCGATTTTCTTCTATTCGTATCTTCAACTCACAAGTCATTGCTGAGAAGAAGTTAACATACATTTGGATCAACTTGTCATTGCACCAACTTTATATAATTTGTTTAGTCTTTTATATGTTTGTTGTTCAAACCTTGTTGAAGCAACCTGTATAACTCTCAATGTCTTTCTTTTTCATTTCTCCTTTCAGTTGTGTCTCATCTGGTCTCACTTCATCTCACTTCTCGCAAAAAACACTTCTTAAGTCTTCACTTTTTTTCTAGGCCGCCCTCTTTGTGTGGCTTAGACTTGTGAAGAGTGGGTGATAGTGGAAGAATGATGGGGAGAGACGGGTCTTTTTGAAGCATCACAGCGGAAATCCAGAGTCCTAACTCACTGTGTGAAGCATATGGGGAGCACATGGCTGGATACTCTCTCTTTCTTTCCCTGACTGCTGCTTGCAGGGGTTTGGTTTTATGGGTTCTGCTCTGATGATGGTCCAAAACAATCTTCCTCTTCACTCTGGACATTAGTTATGAGGATTAGTTGTTTCCTTCTGTAGCATCGGCCCATCAAAGGCATCCTAGAATGGTGCAGTCTATTTTTAGGCAGTGATTCCCTTTTTGTCTTCAGGCAGAGCGGATGTACGGTAGTAAACAGATCGTCCAAAATCCTGACTGGTGGTTTTGATACAGTACAAAAGGATGGGTAGTAAAACGAAATGAAAGAAGGGAAGTTCAGAGAGCCTGGCAGAGGAAACAATGGTGCAGGCTAAAATTGGTTTCAGTTAAAAAATCATTTGAAAACATGTTTTATATTTGAAACATGAATTGACTGCTGGGAGACAAAGCTCTCATTTATTTTGTTGGATGTTCAAATTCTGAGAAACAAATGTACAGAGCACAATAACTTTTTCCTGAGATTGATGAGTTTGAGACCTTTTTGATTTACACATATATTGTGTGTGTCAGTGGCGAGCCGTGACTTTTATAGCTAGGCCCTCTGACCCCCCCCTTCCCTCGTCCATTACATCACAGCCATAGGTCACAGCGTATACTTCAGCGGAATATCAAAACAACGGCCCGGGTTGCCAAACGCATCAATGACAGCGACCCTCTACCACGCAAAACAACACCATTTATATAAACACCTATCACGACAGGGCACCCACAGCCAAGTAACAATTACAAATGAATTAAGTCGGCACGGCGGCCCAAATTGAAAATGACTTAGGCCTACCTTTGATGATCAAATCACTTAAACACAAAGTCCATCCTCCTGTCCTTTTGGATGAAGCACTTGATGGCGGGTCATTCAGCTGATCCTTTGCCACTCAAGTTTATCATTGTAACTCAATCTTGAAAATGACTGGGTTAATAATTTCGCAACGATGTCATCACTATCACTGACATGAGCCATCATGAACAAAGTTACGCCTATCATAAATCTATCGATCATAAATCTATCGATTAGATTTATGATTCGAAAATTATAAAAGTAGGGTAGACATGTGGATATTATCCGGCTGAACAAAACGTGCATTTATCTAACAGGTTCGTTTTCCACAGACCTTATTCCCAGCTATTTTCCAAAATCCTATTGAGAAATCCCATTGCTTTTTTGTCGAGGAAACCAGAGCGCAGCTTACTTCCGGGTTTTAGGACGCGTCACTGCACCATTTTATGCTTAAGCAATAGCTCACGACAGGCCGTGGTATATGCTCATTATATCACAGCTAAGGGGCGTGGTTCGGCCCGACGCGAAGCGGAGGGTCGACAACCCCCTTGCAGGCAGTTTGCTTTTCAGCCCAACGGTATACTGTTTTTCTCAGACGCGGAGGGATACTGACTTGTTGTGAAAAGTAACTTACAATTCTACCCGTGGTATACGCTCGGTATATCACGGCTAAGAACCAATCAGATTGCTTGATTTGACTTGTCCGTTTTATAAATATGCATAAACTTCACAGCGAGAGGAACTTGTCATAAAGTCCGCGAAAATAAAGCCCACCCATTTAGAGGGAAGATATGATTGGTCAATTGTACTGTCATTTGACATTACT
This sequence comes from Notothenia coriiceps, assembly GCF_000735185.1. Classification (NCBI taxonomy): domain Eukaryota; kingdom Metazoa; phylum Chordata; class Actinopteri; order Perciformes; family Nototheniidae; genus Notothenia; species Notothenia coriiceps. The sequence continues at coordinate 4,394,360 of NW_011357369.1, read as the reverse complement.
CTTT